>NC_056731.1:1680949945-1681174945 GCF_019279795.1 Protopterus annectens | reverse complement strand
GCACTTCCATGACACACAAATTAATTACTTCCCCTAGCAATCCCTTCAGTAGTTTGTTAAAGTATGCACAAGAACTAAAATGACACAAAATAAATTATTTTGCCAGTGATCACTACAGCAGTATGATCATGTATGCACAAGCTCTTCACTAACACCAAAATGAAACATTTCCCCCTCTCATCCCTTCAGCAGTATATCAAAGTGTGCACAAGCACCAAAATGAAACACTTTCCCCACTGATCTCTTCAACAGCATGTTCAAGTATGCACAAGCACTAAAATTAAACATTTCCCCAAGAGAACCCTTCAGTACTATATCCATGTATGCACAAACACCAAAATAAGACATTTCCCCCACTGATCAAATCAGCAGTATGCCCAAGTATGCGAGCACCAAAGTGAAACATTTACCTAACCAGTCCCTTCACCAGTATAACCTAACATGCACAAGCACAAAAATGAAACATTTCCCCAATGATCAATTCAGTAGTATATCAAAGTATGCACAACCATCAAAATGAAATGTTTTTTTAAGCAATGCCCAAATTTGCACGAACACTGAAATGAAATATTTCCCCAAGTGATCCCTTTATTACTTAGTCCAGGTATCCACAAGCATGAAAATTTATTTTTTCTCACCAGTCCCTTCAGCAATATGCCCAAGTGTGCAAAATTACCAGTGAAACATTTATTCTCTAAGTTTCCTCATCAATCCCTTCAGCAGTTTGTCCAAGCATGTGAAGCAAAAAAATTAAATACTTCCCCACCGACCCCTTCATCACTATGTCCAAGTATGCAAAAGCACCAAAATGAAACATTTCTCCCAATGATTCCTTCTGAAGTCTGCCATTGTAGGATCATAGGAAGTTACTAGGCTGATGGCCATAGGGCCTTACAAGCCAAACCAAGTTCTATACTTATTTCCATGATCAGCACCTATTGGCCCTGTCCAAAAGAGACACAGGTGAATCCCCCAGGGTGAATTTATGGTTACTTTGCAATTGTCTAGATTGCATTTAAAGAAGGCCAAAGATGTGCTCTGTTTGACATGGAGTGCAAGTCTGTTCCAAAGTTGTGGTAACCTCTGGGAGGACAAATCTGTCCCTCAAGCAGATTCTTTTAATGTCACATACCAGGTTAAGGTCTTTAGAGTGAGTAACCCTTGTACCATTTCTCTTATGGAGATGCAGCATTTCCAGTAAAGCAGGGTCAGAGATTGCCTTGCATGAAAGATAGAGATTGCCTCTGAGTAGTCTGTATGAAATAAAGTATGCACAAGCATGTCGCTAGCATAAAAGGAAACATTTCCCACAATGACCTCTTCAGTAGTCTGACCAAATAAAACATTTCCCCCAATAATCCGTTCAGTGATCTGCCCACATATGCACAAATACTTCACTGACTCAGAATGAAACATTTCTCCCAAGGATGCCTTCAGTTGTCTGTCCATGTATGCACAAGCATGTCCCTGATACCAGATAAAATGTTTTTCCCAGTGACCCCATTCAGTAGTCTGCACATATACACACAAGCACTTTACTAATTCCAAGTAAAACATTTTCCCCAGAGCCCCTTCTATAATCTGCTCATGTGTACACAAGAACATCCCTGACACCAAAATGAAACATTTCTCCAATGACCCCTTCAGTAGTCTGTGTTGTCTGTATATGCACTCCACTGACACCAAATTAAACATTTCCCCCAATGATCCATTCTGTAGTCCCATTAATGCACAAGCACTCCACTGACTCCAAATAAAACATTTACCCCAGAAATCCCTTGTGTAGTCTACCCATGTATGCACAAGTACACCACTGATTCCAAATGAAACATTTCCCCCAATGACCCCCTTCTGTAGTCTGCCCATGTATGCACTAATATGCCCCTGACACAAAATGATATATTTCCCTCCAGTATTCCTTCAGTAGTCTGCCCTTGTATGCACAAACACATCCCTGACACCAAATGAAAGAATTCCCCCAACTACCCTTCCAGTAGTCTGCCAGTGCATGCACAAGCATGTCTCTGACACCAAATGAATCATTTTCCCCAACAGCCATTTCAGTAGTTGGTCCATGTATGTACAAGCACTTCACTAACTCCAAATGAGGCATTTCCCCAGTGATTCCTGCCCACAAGTATGTTCCAGAATGAAACATTTCTCTTCCCCTTAGAACTCCATATTCTGCTTTTAAATTGCTGTTTACTGGAGTAAGTTCAGGACATTTACACATTTAGTATGCAAATGAGCAATTTTAGATTCATCTATATGAATCTCTCTGATACACAAATATGCAATGCCCCTTTTCTGCATATTAGCTGTCCCCTGTCACTTATGCATTAAGCTTATTCCACTTTTGGGATAGAGAGGTCTGGTTATACAAAGGCTCAGCATTTACATAGTCATCCAAAAAGCTCATAATTTGCAGATTGCCACAATGAAAATGTAAAGCCTTGGACTATGAATACCAGCTCAAGTCTCTCACAACTACAAGTTACCATAATAATAACTGAAAATATAGGCTTTTACTGAAGATAACAATAATTGATTTCATCCACTGATGCGTCTGACAGAATTAAGTAGCACACGTAAATTCTAGTTCTTTTTAATATAATTACAGTAGAACTTTTGTAAACTTGTTTTATGGTACAAATACAAGCAGACATTAACTTAAAATGTTTCTTAGAAACACATTAGAGGTACTACCGCTACTGAAGATTATGTGATACAGATGAGACCTACATTCATTAAATGGTACCTGGGAGAAATCTGACACTTAATACAAATCCATCCAATAGATACTCCACAAACAACCCACTGAGCCCAGAAGACTGTCTGTGATCCCTTCCATGCATTTTATTGGTCAGTTCTTGCCCAATACAGAGGTTACATGGCAAGAACAACTGGGGGCCCACAATCATTTCATAATTTTCAAGTCAAAATTCTCCAGGTCCCAGATTTTCCTAAGTTTGATAAAGAGAACAGTAATAGAGTGATGATAGATTACTGTCAGTCCCATGCACACCCAAATGAGGGACACGTTGTACCTGGCAATAATAAATTGAGACACATTTGCAGGCTTGGCATGCCAGTTGAGATCAGGTAATCTGAAACTCCCACATTATCTGAAGCCATTAACTTCATTCTGGAAACACATGCAAATACCACCAGTAGAGGACCCTAACACTGGAGCTCCTTTGAAAACACATAAATACAAATGAGTGTAATAATGTACCCTTTTCAAACACCTACATCCCAGTGATGATACACTATAAAATATAAAAGCATGCAAAATCTTTAGGCAACATACCTTGTACAGACTGATACTGATGCCATTGTCCTGACATACCTGAAACAACAAAATTGCTATGCTCATTAGGGGTATGGATCTGAGTCAAGCAGGCTTTATGGCTTGTCCTACATGTTAGATAATAGTGCTCTGGGGCATAGCCGACTGACACCTGAGGTGCTTGATGAAGGTCTGCACTCAGGCTGATTCCTACACAGAGAACGAGAGATCTGTCATTCCTCCCAGAATGAGATGGCAGGAACTTATCTGTGTTGGTTAAGGGCAACTCCTTCAGCTAACGTCCACCCATAACCTTTTGGTCTTCTGCCAGGTGGATTGCCTTGGTGCATGCATAACCAATCATATCAGTGACTCTATGTTTAACTTGGTCATACATTCAACTATGGCCACCAGCTGCTTTCACATGTTCAATAAGGTTCCAACGAACATGTTCCCAAAAGGTACCTTCTTTCCTGTTGATTAGGAGAATCTGCAGACTAGTTCATGGATGACCTGCATTTCTCTGGCAGTGAGAACATCCCCTTCCACGTCCTCTCTTTCTCAGTCATGTATAGTTTTAAATATAAAGATACATACATTTAAGCTGTTGGCATGTTATACACCTCAGACACATTCATCTCAGCACCACACAAGCAGGCACATGCACCCTGATGTTCAGTGGCAGTCAAAATGCTATAGCATTTGGAATGCCATCTTGATAGACAGAGAATGGGTTTGACATGAACTTAAGGCCTTTACCTCCTAGCTACAAGGTACAGGGTTTGATTCTGACTTTGGGTTATTGGCTAATCTTAAAATGGCCATTCAGGGTATATAGCCTAGTATTCACCTATGCACCTTATGAGCCTATAAACCAAGCAGCAGCCTTAACCTACAAAGAAGATTCTGCCAAAACACTGGCCCACAAAAAAGACTCTACCAAAGCACATAGATATCCAGAGCATGACATGTGCTCTATGTAACTAGGTCCTACAACATCCACCGAAGGTGTGGATGAATAATATTCTGCCCTGCTGTATCCAGTCTGTTCCCCTGAGTGTTTCAATGCTAAAAGGCCCAACACTGCACTTGACTGCCATCATATGTCACCCACTCTGCCAATGCCATACCCCCTGATTGCTAGCCAAAGTATGCCTGGTCCATGATCTTACACTACTGATGTCCTCAGTATGTGTGCAGCACAATATTAAGCTCAGCCTACAACAGGACATCTATGAGAATGTCAGTCCACCCATAGTATGATCCACACAGGGCTTCATACAAGTGGATGAATGTAGGCCCAACTTCCAACTCAAGCATACAGCAACATGTTATGGATGTCTTATCAAGCAGACAATTAATGCATTTTATTTAATGCATGTATTTCCATTTTATGATCCATCACTCTCAAAATTTAGTGTGACGTATAGAATGGAAATGTGCAGATCTCACACATCCATGGAGCAATATCAGGTCATTTTAGCTAGGCAAAGTTTTTGATGCACCCTTCCCCCTACAAATACACACACACACACACACACACACACACACACACACACACACACACACACACACACACACACACACACACACACACACACACACACTCCCATACCCACAGCCTACCACAGGAGGTGATTGGAGAAGGAGAGTGGGCCCATGAATGATACAGGTCTCATCGCAGAGGGCTGCACACTACATGGTCAATGCATTTGGCATAGGTTAGAATGATTTCTCCTTACCCAAAGCAATGAGGGATACTGCATGCATGATTACACACAAACATCTACTGTGCAACAGTGTGACAATGACTTATCTTCAGAGCTGTCCCCTACTGATAAAGTGCACAGCATTTTACAAGGGATCCTTAATGCCAGTTATATACAGCCATGCAGAATGGATTGCAACAAAGTGAAGACAGCATTGTGAGACTGACAGTCCCCAGCCTATCCACAGGGCCTATACATCTCACTTTCTACAGTATCTACCAGACTAAATGTAATGACTCTTAAATTTGAGTACAAAGCAAATTGTAACATGCTAAGACCCCCCCCCTCCATCTGAGTACATTTCCATGCAGTCATCAGTCACTTGTTATCATCTCAGCCTCCCACCCCCAAGGGAAAAAACATGTAAATCAACAAACAGCACAAATAAGCAGCTGGTGTTCAAATTCAGTTTGCTAACATAGGCAGTCAGTATCATCCATTCAGTTACCCAATAAGTAATGTTCATTAAAGCACAAACGTGGAATCTGGGTCCAATAAGGCCACACTATCACTCTGCTGAATGCAACAGATTCTGTAGCACAATGAGTACATTAATGGCCGAGGTTGTTTTTATCTCACAGTATTCAGGATCTTCCATGGCAGTTATACTGTTGGTCCTATTTAAAGTAAAAGGCTGTGAATCATACTGTTATTGCACACCTGGCCAAGACAAAACTACAAGGCTTGTCACAGATTGCGCACTAGCATGAACACCTGTAAAGCACATTGTGCATGCATGGGTGAGTCACTGACCTGACTGGCATGTGGGTAAACATATCTTTTCATTACAGCCCATGGAAGTGCTGAAGTGCAGAACTAGAAGCAAATAGAGATACTGTGATGTAATGTCCAGGACAGAGTGGAACGATCCCAAGACCCTATCCTATTCCCAGGTATGGTATTCCACTTCATTGTGTGTGTCACCTCCCTGCTCTGTTTGTAGTTCAGTTTCCCTGTAAACAATTGTCCTCCTTCAGTGAGCATGTGTATATTCATTGTGTCTGACACAACTTTCCAATAGAATCTCCCTTGTTGGTCTTTGTCTGCAGTTTGTATTTGTTCATTATCACCCGTTTTCATACCCTATTTCCCCCTGCCTTCTCTTACTTACTCCCCACATTTACCCTTCTTGAAAAAATTTTAAAAGTACCCCCCAAAAAATATGCAATTTGTATCCCTCTCCACTCTTGCTCTTTCTTTTTTATGTCCTTCTGTGTATTTCTTTGTTTGCTGTTCCTCTTTCTGACTTTCCTATGCTCCGATTTCTTCTTTGTTTATATGAACAAAATGGGTAGGGACTTTGCAAGGTGTTATTATGTTATTATTTTAATATTATGGCTCTCAGTAATTTTCATAAAGTTGTGTTTGTACATGCGATGCTACATGATGTTTGTTGCAGCCATGGTACACTGCTGTATTTGCAGACAGTAGGTGGATTGATAGTTGAAGCAGTAAATGCCTCCCATTTAATTGACAATTACCTTTGTGCAGTGTCATGCTTCCCAACATCATCGCTTTAGATATTACTCAGACATGTTGAGCACGTTTCTGAATCCTAGGGAAAGGCTTTGTTAAAGTCAATAAAAGAGAGTAGCAGTCAGACTAGAAATCCTTGACTTAATTATTAAACATTATTGAAAAGCCATAGATGTGAGCTGCACTGTATATATTTTGCAAATCATTGCTGTGAGATACCAACTGAACTGGAGGTATACTTTTCAAACCTCTCTTTTACAACCTTTGTGAGAATTTTGCTCTCAGACGTTAGGAGACAGATGGATCTACAAATGTCAGAACATGTTAAACCTTTCTCCTTAGCTGGGAATGTGGCAATCAGTGCCAGTCATGAGGAATACATAGGTTACAGGTTAGTACAAGGCTAACTGCCCTTGCGAACCATTTTAAGCCTAGCCAAATATCCGTTGTGAGACTCAAACCCTGCACTTTGTGATTTGCAAGGCAAACACCTTAACCATTAGGCCACCCTCCCAACCCATTATAGTATAATATAGTATAGAATAATGCAGCTGTCCAATGTTCATAGACTCCTTAAAACAGATCCAAGAGTGAACCATCTAATGCTTTATGAAAAATTTTGTAGAGACTAATGAGAGATCTATTGGGTCCTGGAGCTTTACTCAGACTAAGAGAGTCAATTGCTTTTTAAATTTTCTCCAACATTATAGGCTTATTAAATGCAGCGGTTAGCATTGTCACCTCACAGCAAGAGGTTCTCCGGTTCAATTCTCAGCTGGGGTGCTTTCTCTGCAGAGTCTGCATGTCCTCCCTGTGGTCGCGTGGGTTTCCTCCAGGTGCTCCGGTTTCCTCCCACATCTCAAAGACATGCAGTAGGTGGATTGGACACTCTAAATTGGCCCTAGGTGTGAGTGTGTGCATGTGTATGCCTTCTGTGAAAGGTTGGGCGCCGGGCTGGCAACTCCACACCGTAAAACTCCACTGCCAGTCATGAGCGGACAGATGATCTGCTGTGGTGACCCCTAACTGGGAAAAGCAGAAAGAAGAAGAAGAAGATTATAGGCTTAATGCTAATTATCACACCAGCAGAATACCCAGGAGCATCATGGGTGTCCAAAGCATGACTACTTGTATGTCCACAATCTTTAACGCTGAGGTGATGAGCGAGTAACTTTGGGAATTTCAGATGAGAAAGCCAGTAGAACAGTCTCAAACAAGTCACAGAGATACTAACTTCATGGTTTTAGTAACACAAAGAAAAGGGGAAACTTCTGACTTATAAAGCATGGCAGCAGTGATTTCCTATAACAATCCATAATCATGGAGTGCAACACTGTAGGGATGAGCTTACACAGATGAAATCCTGCAATTAGTGTGCATGAGACAAGGGGTAGGGAAGCAGATTGGAATGGTGTATCCAAAACAAAAGTAATCAGAAATAAGCTAACTGCAAAGAATGAATTCTGCTATATGCTCCATGATGGAGGTAAAGTAGATGAATTCACTGGTTTTTCGGGTTTAAGTACATGCCAGGTGGTCACAAGTATGAGTTTTTGTTAAAAGCATTTCAAGCATCTTATTGTATTTAGAAAGCATACCTCAGCTTGTAGGTACCAGGATTCAGCAACAAAGCAAAATCTCCAGTAGTAATGACTGAATGAGTTTGAACAAACATGCAAACCAAAACCTCTTTAAAAGACTCAAAAACAGCAATGTGTCCTTATTTCAGGGCTATAAAAATTTCCCAACAAAATAATCTCAACCTTTAGCAGTGTCACTTTTCAGACTACTTTCAACATTCCTCAAGTTTGATATAGTTGATTAATTTATTAAGTATGTACGTGTGTATCCATGCATTTGTTCACTGAGATATGGCACTAGAGAGACAATTTCAGGCCCAGACAAGATTTTCCTGGCAGCAGTGCTACTTAAAAAAATAAGTACTCTTCTTATAGCTGATATCCATAAATTAAAAAAAAAAAACAGTCTTTATAATATGACAGATATTTATGCACTAAAATCTTTCTATACATAGTGTATTTTTGTAATATGGCTAGTTGTATTTTCATTTCTCTTTGCTCAGCCCAAATGTTAGCCTTTTTACTGAGGGCATTCAAGCCCTAATATTCAAAGTAATAACTGCGAAAGGAATCAGCTAAGTGCAAAGATATGTTTCCTGTCTGCAACAATCACAACTCTAGACTCCTTAAAATGTTGACTACTATGGAGCAGCAAAATAAACTGGGGGAAAAATAAAATAAAATTCATGGTCTGAGTCAGAGAATGGAAGGAGCCAGAGCCAGAACCAAACTTATCATTGTTGTAGCAGTCTAGTGAGAAGAGCAATGCACAGATGTTGTAACTGTTATCATCATTGATTGCAAGCTGCAACATTCAACAATTTACAAAAAAACAATACATATTGTGATAAACAGTTGAAAATAATAAGGCAAATTTAGGGACATTTTTTTAAATTGGGGAGATCTGAAAGGTATGAATATCCACTTGGTTTTCTGTCAGGCATAAAAAAATAATTGCTAGAAACTGGACTGTTCTGTGTAGATATGCCCCAGTCATAGCATTCAGATTCTCCCATTGATGCAGTGGCACATAATTAGAATAAGAAGGGGGCCTAGTAATCAGGATGGTAGAAGTGCAGGTCACTTTTACTAGCAGGTATGTTTT
This sequence comes from Protopterus annectens, assembly GCF_019279795.1. Taxonomy (NCBI): domain Eukaryota; kingdom Metazoa; phylum Chordata; order Ceratodontiformes; family Protopteridae; genus Protopterus; species Protopterus annectens. The sequence continues at coordinate 1,681,165,726 of NC_056731.1, read as the reverse complement.
CAAGGTAGTTTTAAATAGTAGATGACCTGAGATATTCCTGATACTTGCTAGGAGGGAATTCCAGAGTTTAGCAAAATATGCCAAACACAGGTAGCCACCATTGTGATTTTTAGTGAATGCAGGTGTCTATAAGATGAGTACCAGTTTAATGGCTTTTTGGTAGCAGAGCAACAGTCTGGTCTGTAGACGATGCTTTGGAATCTTAACATGGGTATAGACTGATAGGTTCTGTAGCTCAAACTATTTGAGGAACTGAGAAAGACAGTGATGACTTTAGTTAATTCAAAATTGCAATTTTATGATAAAAAAGTGTGACAAGGGTATGATTCTTCACTTTTTGTTGATACCTGTTCCTCAGAATCCCCATCAACCCATATTAACCTGCATGCTTTTAATCAAATCATATCCACCCCTACCAGGCTAGGTAAACCCAGCCAAAAAGAAAGCATACTCGACTGGGTACTCATAAATAATCACCCCCAACTGTACATTGCTGGTACCTTCCCCGATTACCTAAGCGGTCACCTTCTCACTTACATAGTTAAGCACAAAGCCATTAATTCCCAAAAACCCTTACTCAGAAAAGTTAGAAACAAAAAAAGACTTTGACCCTGCCAAATTCCAACAAGAACTTAACTAATGTAACTGGTCTATTCTAAAGCACCTCCCCTTAGAGGAGGCAGTTGCATACTTTAATATTTATTTTATTTATTGACATTTGTTAATCGGATTAGTCCAACTGGGCTTGGGACCCATTTTCAGTGGAGACCCAAGGAGAAATGCTCCAAGAAATGAAGCAGTTTACAATAGAGGTTATACAATCACTAAGTAGGTCTTTTACAAACACAGTTTACACAAATAGATGATAATACTTAAAAAAAGAGAAAAAAGTTATACAGTGTTGAATATGAACAAACTGGTTTCACAATATATATGTTAGACAAACCAAAGAAGAAAATTAAAGGCAGTATACCTGTATTATATTATAGGGTGGCAGTGTAGTTTCATATTTACATATTTACATATTTACATTATTGGTTTGTTTTGTCAGTGCAGGTATCAGAGATTTGGGGAGAAAAAAAGGCTTGATTTGGTCAAAAACAGTTTAAGAAAAAAAAGGGGGGAATGACATAGGTTATGGGGAAAATTATCAAGTTGGGGTTTGGCAAGGACAAATTTTAAATTTTAGTAGATGAGCCTTGAGTTTTTCTTTAAAGTGGGATGGGTGAATGATGGAACAGATGTCCCTGGGAAGTTTGTTCCAGGTTTGGGCAATGGAGGATTTGTAGAGGTATTTGCTGATAGTTTTTTTGGGTTGGTGGGTTTGTAGCAGTAGTTGGTTAGAGGTACGAAGAGTACTGGGAGGAGAATAGATTGAGATGAGAGAAGAGAGTGTAGGGCAGAATGAAGGTTTGTAGAGAAGAAAGTGTAGCATTTGAAGTTGAGATAGCTCCAATAAGTGGGAAAATTCGAGCCAGTGTATGGTGTTAAGGGATAGGCAGTGGTGTGCATTATATGGTGAGTTTGTAACAAATCTAGCTATCTTATGGTATGTTTGTTGAAGTCTGATTAAGGTAGTAGTTTGGATATGGGTAAATATAGGGGCAGCATAAAGAAGGGAGGGAAGGAGAAAAGCTTGGGCAAGGGATAGTCTAGCACTGGATGTTAGGTATCTTTTGTTACGATATAGAAGACCTAGTTTCTGGTGAGTTTTTTTTTATACTGTGAAGTGAGTGTGTATTAAACTTCAGTTCATCATCGATAATGACTCCTAGAAGTTTAGTTTGGGTTTCAGGTTTGATAGTAGTGTTATTTGAAGAAGTGATAGTAAAGGTGGATTTGTGGTAAGAGAGAGTGGGGAAGAAAAAGTAATAGTTTGGTCTTTTTGAGGTTGAGGATCAGTAGGTTATTGGTTAGCCACTGTTCAGTAGAGAGGAAGGTCTGTTGGGTAAGAGTATGAAGTTCGGATATGCTGTCAGAAAAACATATGAGGGTAGAATCATCAGCATATTGGATGAGGGAAGATTGTTTACAAGATGTGTGGAGATCATTAGTGAAGATGTTAAAGAGGAGGGGTCCCAAGATGGAGCCCTGGGGAACTCCTCTTGGAACAGGTATAAAAGGAGAAATGGAAGAGAGCCATCTTACTGATTGTTTCCTGTGAGTTAAGTAGCTAGAGAACCAGGTAAGGGTGGAGGTAGATAGGTTAAGTTTATCAAGTTTGGATAGCAGTAGGGGATGTGAGACTGTATCAAAGGCTTTTGAGAGGTCAAGGAAGAGACAGGATAGATTATTTGTGTCCAGGGCATCAGCAATGGTATGGGTAAAGGATAGTAGGGCAGTAGTTGTGCTGTGGTGAGGACGGAAGCCATGTTGGGTGGGGGTGAGGAGATTATGTTGGAGCAGGTAGTTGAGTAGTTGGGAGTGGACACATTTTTCAAGAATCTTAGAGAGGGGAAGTAGGACGGCTATGGGTCGGTAATTAGAAGGGTCAGTAGAATTGCCACCTTTGTGCAGGTGAATGGTGAAAAAGGATTTCCAGAGAGTGGGGACAGTGGATTCTTGTATAGATCTGTTAATTAATATGGACACTGGGTAGGCTATGGTGTCTGCAGCTAGTTTGAGGAAGGTAGGTGGTAGATTATCAGTGGTGGAGGAACAGGGTTTGAGTTTATAAAGAAGAGATCTTATATAAGAGGTGGAGACAGGATGTAGTGAGAATGGAGGATTGTCAGGTAGGCTGGGTGGGGTAGACAGGGGAGTAGTCTTACAGTTTGATGGGATGAGTGGCTGAATAGTATTGATAAAGTAATTGTTAAGAAGGGTAGCTGTGTCTAGACGGTTTGTGTTGGGGAAGGGGCTGGGTGTTGATGGATGGCCTGGGGCCAGGATTCTGTTTATTGTAGTCCAGAATTTCTGAGGGTTTGATTTGTAAGTAAGTTGGCCAGAGTTGTAGAAGGACTTTTTATCTGCATTGGCTTGTTTCATAGTAAGGTTTCTGAGGTGCTTGTAGTGGTGAAGGTGGTAATTATTTGGTTTTGGTCCAGGCTTTCCAGGCTTTATCTCTGTTGAGCATGAGGGACTTAGTTTGTTTGGAGAGCCATGGGGGGTGATTGGGTTTTATTTGAATTCTTCTAGAAGGAGCAAGGGAGTTAAGGGTATTCAGGAAGATGTTATTAAAGCTGCTGACTGCCTCCTCTAGTGGGATATTTTTTTAGGAAGGTCCAGTCAATGGAGGATAGATTTGAGTTGTGTTGTGTTAGATTAAAATTGGTGAGTGTACGGCAGCAAATTTCTTGAGATCCTAGATCTGCATGCAGCTGCTCGTTCAAAGAAAAAGCAAAAACTGCACCATGGCTTTCTAAAGAGTCTAGACTCAAAATTACCAATAGAAACAAATTATGGTCTTCATGGCGTTCTACTAAAGACCCCAAAGATCAAATTAAATATAAGCAATCTAGGAATGAAGCCAAAAAAATCAATTTTACAAGACACAAAACAATACTACTGTACTTACAGACAGTAAATAAAAACAGCCCTCAGAAGTTTTGTGCAGGAATGAATAATCTGCTTCATCCTGGACAAACTTCTACCCCCACCCCAGCTGCTACTATTGATAAACCCCGAGGATGTATCAGGTAGTTTTAACCGACTCTTTACTGAAACAATTCAAGCCCTAGCTAGCCAACTACCTCTTAGCTCCCCTGGTCCTGAAAGTACCACCCCTAGAAATCTACTCTCATTCAGCTTCCAACCAGTGGCCATGTCACTTATCCGTACCTTGATCAAAAAAATAAAACCCACCACACTCTCTGCTGATCAACTCCCCACAGCGTACCTTAAAAAATCAGCTGATGCTATTGCCTACCCAGTATCAATACTAATTAATCGAACCATAACAGAAGCTAGAATCCCCACCATCTGGAAAATATCCTATGTAATCCCACTTCATAAAGGAGGCAGCTCTACTGAATTCTCCAGTTATAGACCGATAGCCATAATCTCTCCACTTGCAAAGATTATGGAAAAATGTATTCACAGACAACTCATGCACCACCTAATCCAGAATCACCTCATGGCAGATACCCAACATGGCTTCCGTCCACAACACAGCACTACTTCAGTCCTACTAGCTTTCACCAACACCATAAACCATAATCGCAACAACAATCAAATATCCTCCACCCTCTTGTTGGATCTTTCCAAGGCATTCAACGTGATTGACCACCAACTTCTAATACAGACCCTGCAAACATTCTGTCTAGATACTAAGGCCCTTCAGTGGTTTACATCCTACCTGAATGGGAGACAGCAGGCTGTTGTTTGGCAGAATAAACTCTCTAACCTACTAGCCAACTCCCTTGGAGTACCACAAGGCTCTATACTAGGGCGCCTGCTGTTTTCCATCTTCATTAATGACCTGTATACTGTCATCCCAAAAGTCAGCTGTATCTAATACGCTGATGACTCCACCCTGATCTGCTCCGCCACATCTCCAACAGACTTGTGGTCTGCTACCCAGTCCACCCTTAACACTATAGAAAACTGGCTTTCTGAACATTGTTTGATACCAAATCCCAAAAAAACTAAAATGCTGTTATTCTCACCAACACAAAGGTCTACTGTTTTTACCTTTACCACAATTGCAAATGATGGCACATTAATCTCCCCTGACCTCTCTACAAAACTACTAGGTGTCATTATAGATAACAATCTAAAATTCGACCTACATGTAAACCAATTGATCAAAGCCATCAATAAAAAACTAGGGTCACTTTACAGAATAAAAGCCTTCCTAACCCCTCCCGCTAAAATTGCCATAGCTTGCTCTCACCTTCTCTCAACACGTCTGTACACATCCCCCTATACTCTCAAATATAAACAAGATTGTACTTAACAAACTCTCAACCTGCTATAACCACATTGCCAGGTTTGCCACTGGACTGCCTTTTAGGACACATCATTGCATCAATCTTAACTAGCTTGGATGGCTTGAACTACTCAGTCTAATTCAATAGAACCAACTGATCATGGCTTATAAAATCCTTTATAATCTGGATAATACTCCTGCACTTAAAAATCTTATCACCCCCTATCACAATCCGCAACTGCCTAGATCCTCTAACAGACTACTAATTCAGACAAGGAAAATTAACAATGCAGCTGGTGACTCTCTCTTTGCAAAATCTGTAGGCAGATCCTGGAACTCACTTCCAGCTGACATTACTTTACTCTCCTCCCTAGGTCAATTTAAAACTAGACTCAAACAACATCTGGCACTAAACTGGCTATGTCATTGTATCAAGACTGGCTAACTTTCTTCTAGATTGTGTAAAATCTATTAATCAGCTACTGTTTAATTTACCCCTGGCTTTCACCAGGGTTTAACTCTAACCTGTGGAACATGTTTATTATTGTTTGCTTACGTACTCTTTGTTAAAATTATACTTGTAACATGTTTTTATGTTTCTGTTTACCTTGGAGCTTTTCTCCCCGGGCCTCCGCTGAAAATGGACATGCAGCCAGTTAGACTATCCTGGTCAACAAATGTAAAATAAAATAAATAAATAAAATATGCATATTAAGAATGAATATATTTTCTCCATTTTCTTTCATACAAACAGCCCAGCCCTACCTGAACACTGTAATTATTTTAAAGGTATTTAAATTAAAAGTAGATTTCATTCTTAAATGCTAGAAAACTGAATTTTTGCTTCTACATTCACCTCATCAAAATAATCCATAAAATTATTTGATTCTGGAATTAAGAAAGAAATGTTATACTTTGTGGATGGAAATACTCCACAGCAACATATTTGCCAAATAGGATTTCTTATTCCAAATATAAAACATTACCCATTTCAAAATAAATAACATGAACTGACATTTTGATTAATATCACTGCCAATAACATTTTTGTTACTTAAACTAAAATCAAAATGCCCATTTGATGAAAATAAGTCCTTAAGTCATTCTGTTGGCAAAAATGATATAATACCTTTAAATTTAGCCAAAGCTGTGGGTATAAAAGTCAATCATCTTGATAATTCATTCATCATGCCTTTATCAGATGTAAGATCTGAATATTTTTTTCTAGTTATAAAAGTCAATCATCTTGATAATTTATTCATCATGCCTTTATCAGATGTAAGGCCTGAATATTTTTTCTAATCTCTAATTAAATGTATGCATTGAACACATTTATGTTCAACAATAATTCTTACTACTGTATCTTTTTAACTCTCTCAAAAAATGTTTGTATGTATGTTTTTCAGTATTATAACTGTTAACCTTTTCTATACATCTATGTATAAATGTTTTTTGAGTATTTTTCCCCAGACACTGCTGAAAAGGTACTGGCCAAACTAGGACTAACCCTTCAAGAAAACCTAAATGAATAAACAAGTAAAAATAAACACATAAACACACACACACACACACACACACACACACACACACACACACACACACACACACACACGCACACACACGCACACACGCACACACACACACAGACACACACACACACACACACACACACACACACACACACACACACACACACACACACACACACACACACACGAGCGCGTGCGCGCGTGCGCACGTGCATGCATAGTTATTTTATATGGCTCATGTGATGCCCATGCACTGGCCCAGTAATCAAGGAGCCTCAATCCTCACCACTAGCACCAGTGTGGGGCGTGCATATTGGAGGGATAACAAGTACACACAGAATAAAGTACAATTTCCCTTAAGAACACACAGAGATCACAGTCAGTCTGGGGCTGGTTTCTGCCTCTCTCTCCAGATCTCCAATAAGACTCTCCACTGGCACATCTATAGGGTTCAGATCTCAGCCGAGTAGTCAAGCCAAAACCTCCAGTACCCTCTCTGTCCAAACAGTGCTTCGTATCCTTACCCAAATAGGTGACACATACACACTTTGAGATGTGGTTTATATACAAACATACAGACACTCCTGGGGAAGGCTGGCACAGCTTCTCCAGCTATGCTACTCCTGGAAGGCTATAAGGTAGTAATCACTGCCACCAACTACTCTTATCAGCTACTGATAAGGCCCTTCCCAAAGGGTGACCAGTTTCACTGTGTAATATTACTGTTATCCAAATAGTAAGTTTGCCGAACAACAAGTGGAGTGGCTTGGACAGTATCACCAAATACATGCAAGTACTCTAGACCTTAAATCATCTCTACACAAAACAGCCACAGTTGAAAGATTTAAAAATATTTAATAATAAATAATAAAATCACAAGATAAATCTCATCAATTTAATACAGTGGTAATCAAGAGTTCAGAGATTACAGTAAACTTTTAAAACAATATCATAGGATAGTATGATATAAATATAGAAAACAGCTAGGCTAATCTAGCTATATGTCTATCTAACTCTAAGAGAAACAATGGTCTAAATAACTTACATACAGAACAAACAAGTGCCTGGTGAGTTGTTGTCAGATCTAGCCAAAATCCAAAATGCTCAATTCTCTCTCTCTGAGAAAGTCTTAAATTGATAACACAGTATTGCTGAGTCATTTCACATTACACCATTCTTGATACTTCTCTGGTTTAGTTTCACAGGCTCACAGAACTTAACATTTTAACATTATTTTGATATTGCAGCTGCCAGGAAACCACAGCAATTAAAGACACTTTACATGTAAAACCTTAGTAATTATCTCTTAAATTAAGATAAAAGAGAGAATTTCCTGGCCCAGACATTCTGTCTCCGAGCTTAAGATCGAACAGTCGCTAAATGCTTCACTTATCAGCTTTCTTCCAGCAGGGTGCACTGTGGTTACATTCCTGAAGCTCAGAACATACACAGTTTTATTTGTCAAACAAGCCTGTGGATCATATTCATATTTACAAGGACATAGAATTATTTACAAATTTCTATCTGCTAGGCTGGCAGCCTTCACAGCTGAGTTAATAATTCAAGCCCTTCTTCAACATCTCTGGTAGCTGCCACACAAAACTATGCAGATTGCAGCCTTGCTGAGATTAATTAGTGACATTCTAAATTTAAGTCATTTTTGTTTTCATTTTCTGAATTTAGTCTCCCAAATAAACACATTTTGATGTCGAATTACTGTGTGAAAAGGTTAGATCCTTCACTCAACTTCTAACACCAAATTACTTTTACAAAATCAAAGTAAACAAGCTCCTCTTCTGGTTGAGAATAATTTCCACTTTCTTTTCCCAGCATCCATAAGCAAAACAGTCCTCCGTTCTCATTTGAAATATGAAATACCTTTAATAGCTTCTGCTTTCCAAAAAAAAAAAAAAAAAACAAAAAACTTAACTCTCTATAAGACACTTACAAACATTTCAACAAAAACAACATACCACTGCATTATGCTAAAAAATATATATATAACAAGCCATATCTGAAAGGGCTACCATTTTGCATTTTGCTAGGAGCACAATTATTCAAACTCATCATGGAAGAATGCTTTCCTTTTTTATCTCAGACTGCATGAGAGATTACTGCCTTTATATAATCTAAGTAAGCCCCCTCCTATATCAACTTCTTACCTACAAAACCCTTGCTAATTTAAAATGCACTTACTGGACATTCTTCATTTTCACACAAAAAAATCTGGAAATCCATACCACAACAACGAAATGCTAAACTTCCTTTCCAAAACATTTGAAGGCAACTTAAAAACTATATAGTGGACACAATGGAAAAGCTTTGAAAGCACTGTTACATTTATTCTGTAAAATTCCAAACAAATTTTCACACCAGTTCCATAATACATTGAATATACGCCTACATTATGTTGCATCCCCTCCACACTGTCATTGTATATACTCCTACATTATGCTACATCAGCTGCATACTCTCATTGTATATACTCCAACAATATATTACGTTGGCTCCGTATTGTTATTGTATATATTCTTACATTATGTTTACTTCAGCTCCATACTCTCATTGTATATACTACTACATAATGTTACATCAACTCCATACTGTCATTGTATTTACTCCTACATAATGTTACATCATCACCATACTCTCGTTTATACTCCTACATTACCTTACATCAGCTCCATACTCTCACTGTATATACTCCTACATTATGTTACATCATCTCCACACTGCCATTGTATATACTCCTATATTATGTTGTATCAGCTCCATGCTCTCAATGTATATACTCCCACATTCTTTTACATCAGCTCCATACTCTTGTTTAATATACTCATACATTATGTCATTTCATCTCTATACTCTAGCTGTATATATTTCTACATTATGTTACATCAGCTCCATACTCTCACTGTATATACTCCCACATTATAGGTTCATAGGTTCATAGGTTGGTACTAGGCTATTGGCTCTAGGGCCTATACAAGCCTAGCCATAACAATTCCCTGGATATTTCTCCCCACAATATTTACTTCCCTAGACCCCTGTCTAGCAGGGTGACTGACATGATCTCCAGGGTAAATTTCCTATCTCCCATCCAATCATCAAGATTCCTTTTGAAGACGGCCAAGGAGGTGCTCTGCTTGACATGTATGGGTAGTCTATTCCAGAGTATGGAGAGTCTCTGGGTCAGGAACCTATCCCTCCAGCTTGTTTTGTTCATTGTGATGACCAGGTTTAGATCCCTGGAGCGTGTTGCTCTGAGGGATTGGGATTTCTTTAAGTGGAGTATGTCTAACAGCTCAGGGTTTGACATGGCCTTGTATGTTAAGCAGAGATCGCCTCTGAGTAGACGATATGCCACAGAGTATAGCTGGAGGTTTTTTAGACGGTCAGCATATGGCATCTACTTTAGGCCTGTGATTCTTTTAGTGAGGTATTTCTGCGGCCTTTCCAGCTGTTGCAGATGTCTTGTGAGGTACATACCAAACGGGGCGTTATACTCTATAATGGGTCTAATGAGGGATGAGTACAGGGACAATGACCTCCTTTTTTCTGGATGAAAAGCCCTTAGTGATGAGGTGTGCCACATAGAAGGATTCCCTGACTGTTGTGGCGATGTGCTTATCGAAAGTGAGACCACTGTCCACCTGTGTCCCTAAGTCCCTCATCACGCTTTCGATGTTTAATGTACTGCCACCTATGTGGTAATTCATGGGTACATGTTTTTTTCCAAAGGGGATAACTATACATTTCTTGGCATTAAGCTTGAGCCCATGGCTCTGGCACCAGGCATCTGTTTCTGTAAGGCCCTTTTATAGAATATCCATATGATTTGGGGATTCAGTAATGGCTCCCAGTTTGCAGTCATCTGCAAACTTTGTTAGCCAGAGTCCGTTAGTGTTTGCCTGTACTTCAGAGAAGTAGATGACAGACAAGAGTAGTCTCATGACTGAACCCTGAGGTACGCCACTTGTCACTTGTCTGGAGGTAGATTTGGAGTTGGCTACTTTTACAGTCTGGGTTCTGTCAGTAAGCCAGTTGGTAACCCATCGAGTGACGTAGGGATTTATGCCCAGGTTAGTAAGTTTATCTATGATTCCAGAGTGGGGAATGGTGTTGAAGGCCTTGGTGACTTCCAGATAGGTTGTGGAGACCACCTTACCCTCATCCACAGCTCTGGAGACTGATTCTAAGAAGTCAATCAGGTTCAGGAGACAAGATCAGCCCTTCATGATCCCAAACTGGGTGGGGTCCAGTGTTTGAAGGTTGCCAATGTCTTTATGTGTTCCATGCCCTTGCAGATCAAGCTCGTCAGACTTATGGGACGGTAGTTCCCATGATCCAAGGTGGATCCCCCCTTGTGGAGTGGGATAACTGTAGCTGTGCGCCACTCAGTGGGCATGAAGCCTGAGGTGAGGCTATGATTAAACATGATACTTAGGTGAGGTGCCAGTTCATTTTGCAGTTCATGTAGTACACAGCCCGGGATGTCATCTGGTCCCATGGATGCTATATTCTTAGCTTTGGAGAGTGCGGTTTCTACCTGTGTGGCCATGATTACCAGAATTTGGCAATCTTTTGGTATTGAAATGGGCCCTTTAGGGGGGTGAGAGGGGGGTGAATTTAGCGCTAAATTGATCTGCCATGATACTGGCAATATCCTTGGGATCAGTATATTTAATGCCATTCTGCTGTAGCTCAGAGCAGATCTGAGCATTGTAATTTAGATTATTGACATAACCATAGAATGCCTTGTGGTTGTCTTTGGAATCTTTGGCAATTTTATTTTCATAACTAGCTTTTGAGGATTTTATGAGGGATCTCAGCTTCTTACTGAGGCTGGTGGGGGAGTTTTTTGCATCCTGGGATTTTCCTCTTTTCTGCAACAGTTTCTTCCTTCTGTTGTACAGTATGTTTACAGCAGGGGACCACCATATTGGCTTCCTTTTTTTGGAGGAGAGCATCTTGGTTCTATTTGGGATGGCACGATTCATGCACGAGTAAATGTGCTCACACAGTGCCTTAGTGCAGGATTCAGCAGTCGAACTTTTAGATCCCATCTGCATGGGTGGCATGAAGTTTGTCACTTTTGACTTCAATAGCATGAAGTTGGCTTTGGAGAAGTTTTTTTATGGAGGTTTCCTTACTGGGGGGTGGGGGTGGGATGTGGATGTCAAGGACGATTTGCTTATGGTCAGACCTGACCAATGAGGAGGTGACCACTGGTGTGGAGCATCTATCTCCCATGTTGGTAATGACTAGGTCTAGGATATTGGAGCCCTTGGTGGGACATTGGATTAGTTGATCCAGGGTGTTGGAATTTATGAATTCCAAGAACCGTTGGGAAAAGGTGTTGGTACCCGAATAGTTTTCCCAGTTAATGGCAGGGTAGTTGAAATCACCCAGTATTAGGGTGTTTGGTTGTATCTTAATATTTTACAGTATGTTTAGAAAGGTGTAGTGAGAATCTTGGGGCATAGTTGGGGATCTGTAGCTAGCTACAAATTGAATTGCAGTCTTTCCTAGTGTTAGCTGCACCTGGAGAATTTCAGATGCACTATGTTGGGCAACTAGCCTGAAGGTGTGAATATCCTTGGTGAATATGGACACTCCTCCACCTTTAGTTTTTCGGTCTTGGTTTTGTGGCCAAAATGTGTGGTAAGAGTTGTAGCCTGGTATTGCAGGGGTGCTCTCTGGAGCCTTGAACCAGGTCTCAGTTACTGTACAGATATTGATGTTCTCCATTTTTAGGAGTCCCTCGACAGAGTGCATTTTGAGGTTTAGACTTCTAGCATTGAGTAGCATTACCTTCAAATTTTGCATGCTTGTATCTGTTATGGTGGTGGTTTTGTCCTTTGAACCTTGCCTAAAAAGACACTATAGGGGTAGCAAGAGCTTTAGCCAGGAACCTGAATCCCAGGGGTGACAGGTGCAGACCATCTCTGGCAAAGGACTGTGGTTTGTCGATCATGTCTTCCCAGGCAGACAGATACTGGATCCCCATTGAATGACACAAGAAGATTAGCCAATTGTTGAAGTCAATAATTTTGTCCTTATATTGTGGTATCATTCTGGGTGAAGGCAGGATGCTACTCAGGGCTAGGGTCATACCTACCTGGGCCATATGATCAGAGAGCTCTTCCATGTCTCTTTTCATGTACTCCAGGGAGGTTAATCTCAAGTCATTCACTTCAACATGGACAATGACTGAGTCATAGTTGTACTTGTTGTGGAGTGATATGAGTGCATGTGTTATGTGGCGGATCCTGGCACCTGACAGGCAGCTGACTGTAATTTTCTCCTTGTTCAGCCTGGTGAGTGGGACATCAGTGTGCCTGACTATAGAGTCACCTATGACTAAAGTGTTGGGTACATTATCTTGCCTTAGTGGCTTTTGTTGGGTGGCACACTGGTGTTGTGAGCTATGTGTCACTTTGGTTGTGACTGGTGTTTGTTTGCATTTCAGCTTTGGAGGTCTTTGTTGCTTGGGCAGGTTAATGTTAAGGGCCTCTTCATATGTTTGTTTAGTGTTGCTATGTGTGGATGTTTATGGTGTGGGTTTTGAAGGGCTATGAGTTGCTTGAGGTGTAGTGCAGGTTGAAAAATGTATTTTAATGTGTGCTGCTTCTATGCTGTGCTGGATCTAAAGTCTTCTTAAGACACATAGTCTTGTTGGCTGTTTACTGCTGAATCAGAGACACAGAGCTTTGCATGACTCCATCTGTAGTCTGTTTAAAGCACCAAGCCTTTCAAATTGCACACTGATAAAGAAATATATTTTGCAGCTATAAGCACTGTTACAAATAACTTATTTTTATAATAAACCACACATACTCTTTCTGTCAGATTGTAGCATATATTTACAAAGTTTTCCTTCATTACAGATATGAATGATGACTTCTAAAAAATACCTCTCTCTGTCCCTCTCTCTCATAACTGAACTACTACAATTGTTATATAGAGTGCTAGACATGCACATAGATTTTGTTATTTCTTCTTGGTATCTTTTTTGGCCTTCTATGGGAAGTCACATAATGTCTGTTTTTAGACTTTTCTATTGTCCTGTCAGCAGTTCTGCTGATGTGAAAATGCACAAATGCATGCAATCAGAATAACAGATATATGAAAGGAAACATCTGTTCTGTTTCTTTTGAAAAAACATCACATATTGCTGAGTTTAGATATTTGTTCTGCAAACATGAGAAAAGCATGTGATAATTGCTTTCCAATATTGCTTTGTTAGGTTTTTTTTTTGATGTTGTGAAGAGAAGCCTGTCTGTTATACATATAGTATGAATGCCCATTTTACATTGCTAAACTCTATACATATATTCAAGCAAACTTTTTATTCTATGCTTTATCTTTCAGCATATTTACAAGAGAATTAATTTCAGCCTTATATTCATAATCTCTAACAATTCCCTCTTTTTTTTAAACATACTCAAACCACTTTATACTGACATGTATTTTTGATCACATTATATAGAAAACTCATTAAGAAACAAAACCTTTAGTCTTCTTTTGATACAAGTCAAAGTGCAATTTTACATAGTTAATACAATTATATGAAGTATTACTACCAAAACTGAATGTATTTAACTTTTTCTTTTGCAGACCATTCTGTGAAAATATTTCATCAGTTATGAGCTGTCTGCGTTAATTTTATTTTTTAACTTGATTAATTTTTTCTTTTGCAATCACAGAATTTAATTTCTGACTTAGAAGTGTTTCATTTACTCTTTTCAACTGTTGAATTAACTCTGTATTTTTATTAATAATTGTATATCAAAAGATTAGAAATACACTAATATCTATAAAAGACAAGAACTATGTGCTACTGCAAGCATTTATACACTGCTGAAAATATAGTTTCAATATCATTTTAACCATCATATTTCTAAACTTCCCATACACTTTAGTTGATAGTGAAGTATACACTGAAGAATGCTATTTACATATTAGTCCATTAGCTGTATGAATACAATATTTTAATATCATTTTTTTTAACTGGGATAACCAATACTGATACAGAGAAAATGGTGGTTCAAAAACCAGTAATGAGACTCCAACTTAAAACCAGTGATAATATTACAACTTGACAAATTACTTTTGAACTTATTACAGTGTATCCTGTATAGTATGTATTTACACAGACTGTTTGCTATTCATGCATTTTAATTTAGTAGCTATCCTGGACCCATTTTTTAAATGTGGTTTTGTACACATATTCATTACTAGACATTAATTTTATTTGTACTGAATTCGTCTGCATTTGTACATACAATGACTTTAAAGTACATTTAGTCTAATCTTACAAATTTAGTAACATTAACATCAAGCAAAATCTTGGAAAATTCTTATGTCTCTTTAGAGGTATCCAGTGGAATTGCTACCAGAGGCAACTATGCTTTTTGCATACCAACATTGTCTTGCCAAAAACATATTAAAATAGTGACCATTCCTGTTCAATTTTTTTATATATCTTTACTCTCTCTTGTATAGCTGTAATAAAGCAATTTTAAATCATCTTGTGTATAGCTTTACAGTTTAACAGATTGTAAATACAATTTAATACTAAACAATACAATAATAACTAGCATAAAATAACTTGGACTTTCAGATTTAATCTGTTTACCAGTGTTTTTTATGCACTAATACCTGTTTTTTCCTTCTCCCCTAAAAGAGTATTGTCAAGGAAGAATGACATATAATTTCTTCCTGTAGCTCTATTTCAGACCCTTGTGCAGTACTGCTTATACAGTCAGTGTCAAACTGAGAAAGTGTCCTCCCCCTGCAACATTGCAGTATTGTTTATTTGCTTTATTAGGTTAACAAACTATGAACCTTTGTCTGATTTGATAATTTTTTTATAAAGCTTTTGCTGTTTATTGCCACTAGTAGGTATTTATACCTTTTTGCATAATTGATTTGAACTGTATGTATATTATGGCCCATTTGCTGGCTGTACTTGATGCAACTAAGTTTTTTACTTTTAACATTTACTTGCAAACAGATTATCAGGGCATGGTTGCACAATTGTGATGTTTTATTACAATTACCAAATAGTGTTGCATGTAAACATTTAACAATTATATTTTAATAACAATAATGTTTTATAAAAATATAAGCCACTTTTCTGGCAATTAGTCTTGTTTGTCTTATCTTTCCAACATTTGCTGTAACTATTTATTTAGTCTAGGAAGGTCTGAGCTCACATTTTAAACTCTGTAAACTATACTTAACCTTTTAGCATTTTTCTTTAAATCATTTGTTAATACACTTACAGTTGTAAAACATTTAGAAATATAATAAGCATTTGTGATTTGCATAACTATGCATTTATACTACATAATAGACATTATTTTACAATTAGCTTACATGGATTTCAGTATCTTTTTATTTATTTAACTGCTCTGCCATTCATTTTACAAAGATTGTTTGACTAATACCATCCGTGATTTTATTTCTTTTTAAAATTCAGAACTTTAACTGTTTGATGTGGTGTTACTATACAATTATAAAAAAAATGCAAAAAATAAATAGATATTCCCCCCGATTCACTAATCCTCCGTGTAAGACTTAATACGTCTTACTTGGAGGCTGCAGTTGAACGGTTTGACGTCAGCATGCCATGAATATTCATGAGGGCATGCTGACTCAACCGTAACTCTTACATGGACTGAGTAGGAAAGCAGGGGGCGTGTCCAACTGCCGAGCAGTCAAAATGTGCACGCCCCTGCAAGGTTTTAAAAAGCATAATGTCAACACACAAGAGCAAGTTCGCTCAAATGTACCTGCACCCAACACCACACTCCCTGACACTGTAAACCCCCATCACACTTATATAAAGTAAATAATTATATATATATTTTTTAAATCCACGATATAGCTGCCCGTATTTGCGCGTGTGTGCCCATTGCTTAGCTAGAGTTAGCAATTCTGACATGGAAGAGTATAAGAAAGAATGTTTATGCAAATCACACCAAATTGCAATAGCGTAATGGTAAAGCGTATGCACAAAGAGTAGGCATTCACGGTTCGAGTCCCACCACTCCCCTTCTTATTTATGTTTTAAATCAGTATTTGAAATAATACCAGACATATATGATTAAAATTTTATTAAAAGCAGTGACATGGCCAATGTATCAGTGAACAAACTAAATATTTTTAAAGGACCCAGATATATAATAGCCTGCTGTTAAGCAATGCTTTACACAGCTAAACACAGGTGCCCATATTTTAATAGCCCTTTACCCAGCTTAACAGAGGTGCCCATAGTTTAACAGTGCTTTACCCAGCTAAACAGACTTTCCCATAGTTTAATAGTGCTTTACCCAGCTAAACAGAGTTGCCCGTAGTTTAATAGCGCTTTACCCAGTGCAATAGAGTTGCCCAAAGTTTAAAAGCGCTTTACCCAGCGCAATGTGTTTGCGTGGATGTGCACGCTGCACCAACCAGGGCACCGTAGGGCACTGTGGAGCAACGTAGAGCTAAGTTGCTTAAACGCAGCCACACCCCCTAGCCTGTCTAGATAGTATTAAAATAAAAGAATGACAAGGTTCGAACCCAGGACCCTGTGCATCATAATCAAAGTACAGAACCACTAAGCCATGACAACATAGGGGAAGCAGCCACTATTAACATTCATAAACTTACAAATGGTAGTTTAACCATTACTAAGCAGGTCTGCAGTCAGCCGAGAATTTTACAAAATGGCCAATCACAAAAAAGTGTGGGAAATGCAGCATATTTAAGCCCCATAGGCGGGAATACTCGCCATAACTGATTGTAGCTCACATTTGCAGTCAGAATGGCAGGTGCAGGAGAGGGTTCACGCTTCCGAGCGCAACGTTGGGGCATCGAGGAGTCCAAATACATGGTTTGGCTCCTTGTCCACTGTCACGAGTCAAGACTCCTGCAGGGCCAGTTCCAAGGGACGGTGTACAAGGCAGAGGCTTGGAACCAGTTAGCTCGTGACCTCACCAGTGCCACAGGTGTTCCTCGGACTGGTGAGCAATTCCATCACCACCATGCAGACCTGAAGAGATGAAAGCAGGACCGTCTGAACTAGTGGATACAGGAGGCCCGTGGGATGCAGAATGTCCCACAACTGAGTATGTAGCCATGGAATGCAGTATGTAAGAATTGATAATGGAGTATGTATAACGGATAGGTATGTCTCAATATCCCTTCATTTACTTTACAGCTGCAGGTGACTGTGCTACGAATCAGCAAGCCTATGCTGATAGGCTGCTAAGGCTGCGCCACCAGGCAGGTTAGTAATTATTCTTCATGTATTGTTATATAAAATATGGGAGAGAGCATGAAAGATAGTGTTGTAGTCCAATAAAACAGCCATAGAATTGCCTGAATAAGTCCTCTGCATGTACTGTCAGATAAAAACGTCAGAGAGGCAGATAAAGAGTGCAGTAACCCATTAAGAAAGGTAACATATGCCCGGAATAATATCTCTACAGGCACTGATATATAATATAAGTGAGTGAGCATGAAAAAAGGTTGTTCTAACCTATTAATAAAGGTATAATATGTCTTGAACATGTCTGCCATAAACACCGTTAAAACAAATAAAGGAGTGAGCCTGTGGAAAAGTGTGCAATGTCATTAATAAAGGTCTAAAACCCAGAGTGTGTCTGTGTCACAGAGTCTGAAATGTTGTTGTACCCTTGCATTATACAAACAGTACTGTTTGAAAATGTGCTGGCAACCCAGAGTTATGCAGTCCCATATAAAGTGGGTGATGGAAGTGCTAGTAGCTGTGAAACATATATACAGACCACAATAGTCAGTTACTGGCTGGCATGAATAAGTAAACCTGGCACACATGTAGCATGTAATTATTCACCAGAAATGTGAGTGTGTGTCAAGAAATGCAGGGTTCTGTACAAACAGAAGTGAAAATACCATGTGAAAACATCCCAGATATGTAGATAAAGAAATATAAATGCAAACAAGAACTATGTAGCAGTAACATCTGCATCCTGGACAGTTAGTATGTCAGATATAGGTCAGGCATATATTGAACTTGCCAAACCCATGACACAACCTAATGTATGGTGGCAAGTGTAATAATACAGGTAGGGGATATACACTTGCAGTCACTGGGAATGTAGTGTAGACTGAAAGGTCATTATAAGATGTTAACCGAGGTTTTTTTCTACACCCTACCGTATGTGCATAAACCATGTAATTCCACACCTCAATGGGTATGTGTAATCTTAAATATTTGTTGGGACATATGTCCTATTGTTTTATAAATATTTGCATTGATGTTGATGCATGTGCCCTGTTCAAACACCACGTTCATGGTGGCCTTTTGCTACCAAACATCCTTGCATGCTGTTGGAGTTTCCACTGTCGTTCAATATATGCATGCGTTATGCTTGCTGTTCAACAGTTGGAACCTTGGTGTGTTGGGTTAATGGGAATATTACTGCATGTTGTTACAACTAATCTGGAATGCTGTTGTTTATGTTGTAATTGAACACACCTAATCACCCACCTGTCCCTCCTCAGTTGGCGAGTGCACCTGGCACCAGCGGCTCTGGTGCCCAGCCCGGGCTCCCCTCCTCCATTGGTCCTGTGCCACCTTCGGATGGAAGCGCTGCAGGGGATGGGGCTCATCCCCCCATGCAACCGTGAGAGGAGGAGGGCCACCTGTCACCCTTGCTAGGGTCCAGGCTGTGGTGCATAGGGAGATCCAGCGTTCAGTCGCTGATCCCCTACGCCAGCTCGAGGCGAGAGTGGTGCATCTCTCGGGTGAGCCTGCCCATCCTACACAGCCCTCAGCACAGCCACCCTCGGGGCTGTGAAGGTGCAGTGGTGACTGCCCATGGGTGGGGATCTCAGTTTCACTGTTACCATCTGTAGGCTCATGGGCTTGCGATTTCCAAACATCCTTCCCCGTCAATTGTGTTCACCCACCCCATGTGTCAAACTCCGCCCCTGTATGCATCTTGTTTGTCTTGTTTGTTTACCTCCCCAACCTACCTCACCAAATATACCTACTTCCTCTATCTCACATTCCACTCTCACCTGAAAAAAAAAATTAAAAAAAAGGGCAATCTGTTCCCACAAAACAATTACGCCCCATACATAGCAGCCCAATTCGCACAAATGTCCGCTGGACATGTAAACTGATAATTCTAATTGGCAGTACAACATATTTTGTTGTCTTCACCCCTCTCTCAGGAGTGGAAGGTCTCAAATTTCACACCAAATTTCAAACATATGCACAACTGTTGCTGGTAAAGAAATGGGCAGCTATGGACCTTCCCTACACCCATCCTGCACATCCAGAGCTGGTTTCCCTACTGTCTTTCCCTCTTTGTGCCCCCTTTTTCACCACTTTCTTATCTCCCCAATTTCTTTTCTTTAAAAGAAATTAGCGCGGGGATTAGTGGGAGTAAGCATTTTTAAGCAGTATTTAGTGGGGGTGCACGAGTGTGAGCTTGTGTGCGCTTAGATAAGCATTGCTAAGCATCTCGGAATCCCACGCAAACCCGCTTACAACTGCTTAAAAGTGCCTTAGTCACTCTGTATGACAAGGCTTTTGTACTGCTAAGCAGCAAAATTAAAAACCTTGTCAGTCTCAAACCTGGGACCTTGGACTCACCAGTCTGCATGAAGTATGACTACACCACAGCAGATATACAATAACTTGGTGCTGAAGGAAATATAACATGCATTACAATGAGTGAATGTAAAGGGAAAATAGGAAAGCCATAGGAATACATTGCAATAACTACTGTTGTATGCCAGTTAATTCTCTAATTCGAAAAGAAAGTACATACTCCCATGTATCCAGTGTTAGCATTAGGAGGTGTGAGTAAACCTACACAATGAGAAGAGTGTACTGGAAGAAGCAACAGTCAGGTTTCAGTACAACATGCATTTCACTGGCTACAACCGAGCTTCAGATATGAGACATATATCAACCTTCTGACTGAGACAATAGTGTCTACAGCAAACAAGCATGGTCCCCACCTTGCAAAACTGAAAGGGCTATGCCTACCTAACCTATCATTTTATAGCAGTGTCCTGAAATCACACTGAGAGCTGCAATTACCACACAGCAGGCTGCATGCAATTACTAAATGGTGGGCACCAATTTGTGCAGAGGCCATCACATGCACATGTGCAGATACCTAGAAAAGCAGCCTATATCTGCTGTCCACACATTCAATAATATCATTGCAACAACTGGGAGAGAGAGAGCGAAAGTAAGAGCGAGAGAGACAGAAAGACACAAACAGGCAGAAGGAGACAGACACTGAAAACAAACAGCAACAAACAGAGGAAACAAAACCAAAAAAAATAAATAAAAAATAAAAATACAACACCTACAACAAACGGAGGTGAGGAATACAAAGGTAAGGTATGTAACAGATATGTATTTGCTGACATCTGAAAGATGTGTCTGAAGGGTACTCTACATATTGTGAATCATTCATATGTGGCAGCAGTCCGTATCTATATGTACATGCACATTTGCATAGGGCAAGGGACATACTGCAACTGTTAGTGAAGGCTAGACATAAGTATGTTGTTGAAGGCTGCTATGTGCACATATGTATGTAGGTTGTAGAGTGTGGCATTGCAGAAAGCAAGCAGTGCCGGTATATGTCATGTGGTGATTAAACACTGTCGGACTGAGCTACAGGCAATGAGCCCTGCAACAGCTACATGGCCTGAGGACAGCAGAATGCATTCTGTACAACATTGTGCAATAGTATTGCATAACCGTATGTCTCACAACTGTTGCATAATTGACATTCCCATCATGAAAGGTGGGCAGTATATGTGCCTATATGTGCAGCTATATGTACAGCAATGGATGTTTACATGTATGTGTATATATACATGTATATATACATATATATGTGTGTGTATAGATATATAGATATATATATATGGATATATTCAGATATATATGGATATAGGTGTGTACTAGGCTAATGGCCCTGGAGCCTTTACAAGCCTAGCCCATAGGATTACCCTAGCATCGTGCCACCTGACCTTAGTTCCCAGTGACTCTGTCAAGTAGAGCCACTGGAGTGA
Organism: Protopterus annectens; assembly: GCF_019279795.1. Taxonomy (NCBI): domain Eukaryota; kingdom Metazoa; phylum Chordata; order Ceratodontiformes; family Protopteridae; genus Protopterus; species Protopterus annectens. The sequence continues at coordinate 1,681,144,244 of NC_056731.1, read as the reverse complement.
TCCCCGGGGTGAATTTTCTATTTCCCATCCACTCATCAAGATTTCTCTTGAAGAGGGCCAGTGAGGCACTCTGCTTGACATGTATGGGAAGTCTATTCCATAGCATGGGCAGTCTCTGGGTTATAAACCTGTCCCTCCAGCTTGTTCTGTTGATTGTGGTAATGAGGTTGAGGTCTCTGGAGTGTGTAGTGTGGAGGGATTGGGATTTCTTTAGATGTAGCATTTCTAACAAAGTTGGGTCAGACATGGCTTTGTTAAGTCAAGCAGAGATCGCCTCTAAGTAGGCGATATGAGACAGAGAATAGTTGGAGTTTTTTTGAGTCTGTCCATATAGGACAAGTGTTTAAGGCCTAAGATCCTCTTTGTTAGGTACTTTTGTGGCCTCTCCAGTTGTTGCAGGTGTCTAGTGAGGTACATGCCAAATGGGGCATTGTACTCGATGATGGGCCTAATGAGGGAAGAGTAGACAGAGACAATGACCTATTTCTTCCTGGATGCAAAACCCTTAGTAATGAGATGTGCCACATAGAAGGACTTTCTGACCACTGTGGCAATGTGGTGGTCAAAAGAGAGGTTGCTGTCAACCTGTGTTCCCAGATCTCTTATAACGCCTTATGTGTTCAGTGGACTACCATCAATGTGGTAATTCATGGGAACCGGGTTTTTCCCAAAGGGGGTGACTTCACATTTTTTGGCATTGAGCTTAAGGCCATGGTTCTGACACCAATCATTGGTCTCAGTGAGGTCTTTCTGTAGGATGTCAACATCACTTGGGGAGTTAATTATGACTTTCTAAAAACAAACTGGTGAAAAAAAACACCCTTGTAGGTCCAGCACCTTTAAACTCCTGGATTCAGATAGATGTGTACAAAGTTCTTTATAATCCACAGGTTATGTTCATAGGTTCATAGGATCATAGATATATGGATAAATATAGATATATATGGATATATATGGATATATATAGATATATATGGATATATATGGATATATATATATATATATATATATATATATATATATATATATATATATATAGATATATATAGATATGTATGGATATGTATAGATATGTACAGATATGGATAGATATGGATAGATATGGATAGATATGTATATATGTATGTATGTATGTGTGTATATATATATATATATATATATATATATATATATATATATATATATATATGTATATATATCTATAAGAGAGAGAGTGAGGGAGACACGGGGTCATATGTACTGCAACAGGTGACTGTTGTCCAAGGCATGGACTGAACACCAGTGTTGATACTGCAGTTCCATACCCCATTCCAACACACCTTATGCAGTAACTGCCACATAGGTGGTAGCCTACCTAACACTGATGGTGTCAGAAGGGTACACGGGACACAGGTGGACAGTAGGCTCCCCTTTGATAATCACAGTGCCACAGTAGTAATGTAATCTGTCTACGTGGTACTTGTCATCACAAATGGTGTGTCATCTAGGGAAATATAGGTCGGTGTTCCCCTCTACTCATCACAATGCCCCATGTGGTATGTACCTAACATGACAACTACAGCAAGTGAAAAGGCCACAGACATACCTAACAAAGAGTAATACTGCCCTGAAACACATGCCCTATGCAGACTGACTCACAAACCACAGCTAGAGTGTGTTGCATACCGTCCACCCAGAGGTTACCACTGCCGGACATACAGAGGTATGTCACACCCATAGCAGTCAGCCACCCACCATGACAACACCTCACATTCCCTCTGGGCTACATGACCTAGGGCCCTAATCCTTGTCACCTCACTAAACAGCACATGCTGGAGGTACAGGTTCCTATCCACAAATATGCCATACTCTGGACTAAACCACCCAGCATAAACAAACAAGGCTCCTCATTAGCAGATGTCATACATACCCCTGATGATTGTTTTGGAGATAGGTAATATGCCCTGGGAGTCACCTCTGTGTATCCAGTTGACAGGAGCAAGTGAAATCACATTACATGTGTGTCAAAGGCCAGGGTAGCATATGGCTAGGCTGCTCTAGGCCCTAGGGCCAATAGCGTATTACCTACCTATGACACAATGCACACACACATGTACTCAGTGCAATATCTGCTATGTGAGGTGGAATGAGTGTGACAGTGACTGTGTGCAAGGTTTGTAAAGGTGTGATAGCTTAGTGTGAGGTTGTGTCTGTCATGGTAGTTTGTGTCCTAGGTGTCGGGCCGGAGAAAGATGTGTCAGTTATTGGGATGCAGACATAGTAGGATGGCATATGTTGTGACGTAGTTCCTTGTGTACGACTGTGGTGTCCCAAAGTAGGCTGAAGCAATACATGTATGCTCAGTAAGTGGTACTGCTGGTGACTCCAGCTCACATATGAACTGTTGTACTACCTGAAGCTGTAGGCCTAAACAGCACAGTATGGTGTATGTTCACAGTCCCTGGTAACACTGTCTTGTGTGTTTCCTGTAGTCTGCACAGATTACATACCACAGGCATATGTATCTGTAAGTAGGGGCACACAGTACTATAAGGTACACAGGTAATGCTCATCCGTGTCTGCATACATCTGTGTGTTGTATGTATGTCTGATGTGTGTTTAATGATGCCTGTACCATGCCTACAATGACATGTGTGTTACAGGGTATGTGTGTGTACCTAGCAACATGTATACTCTGTTACAGCAGTATGCCAGCTATATTAACAACCATGCACATATGTTAGGTAGGGGTATGGCATCAAAGACTAGGGTGGTTTACCGGTAATACTGTAAATGTACATGACATTCATTGCATTAGATGACATATTTCTTCATGCCTTAGCTTGATATATACCCCCGGGGCGAGGTTGTGCATTGTATCCCAAACAGTGTGCCGACTACTGGTGTATACTGGTGTGTTATATGGAGTGCTGCAGGCATTGTCAGCCAGTTGTGGGCTGAGCATTAATATGTGGTATTGAATGTGTGTATCCTCTGATAGACAGATAGATGCTATATATGGCAAAGTGATATCTGTACTTCATAATGTTAAGTGTGCCACATGACATGCTCACACATATCGTTTAATTGTCTTCCAGGGTTATGGCTCATCAAAGTAATCCATCGTATTCAGCTGCGGAGGAGCAGGAAATTCTGAACAGCCTGGTGCAGCACTATAACCTGCTTTTTTCCAGGGTCAGCCAGCACCAGCATGACCATACTGCACTGTGGCAAGACCTTGTTTGCCGGGTAAATGACATAGACATGCATAACCGGACATATGAGCAGGTACGCCATCACTGCAGTGATTTAATTAGACATGTCCGGCGGTGTGCATCTGATATCCATAGGCAACAGCTTGCCACAGGTGGTGGGGTGGCCATACACCCCCCCCCCTCACCAGAGTGGAGGAGCTACTCCTAAGTATGGTGGCTCCTGGCATACAGCAGCAACAACATCACACATGTGTCATCATGGAGGCCGGAGCCACCCAGCAGGATGACATGGAGCGTGCAGGTAATACGCCCTAGCTGTAGACTACCGTTACCTGTATTGTTAGAATATGCATATGTGAGATGTGTACTGTGTGTTTAGCAGTTGTGCTGCCTAACATGTGCAATACTGATATTTGGAATAGTATCCGTACACCTGTGACTGTTGACTGTTGTTCCACTGTCGTTTAGCACACTCACAGTAGCAATGCCACAGTTGTGGCCACTGACAAACTGTGTCATATTCTTCTAGGTCCCTCTGGTGTGACAGCAGGGCAGACAATACATGCTGGTGAGTGTGTTAACACTTTAATATTGGTAATGAAATGTGCATGTCATAGGTGAGGTGTAGGCCATGTACACGTAACACACCTACGGATAATGCATGATGTGCATGTTTGCTTAGAGACATCAATCATCTCAGTAAAGTCAATAGCTGCCTCAATCACATGCAATGCACAGTGCAGTAGACACAATTGTGACAACACTGTACTGCACATTCGATATGCATAGTTGCTACAGCTGTACACAACAGAACACGTTTATCATACGCAGTACATGAAAACATGCTACATTTGGCATTATCACACACCCGCTGTAAGGTCACACTTCAGTATCCCACATGTCATGCACACACACATGATGTACCTCAGGGGTAGAGGCCTATCATAGGGCTGTGCAACACTCTGCAACACATAACACAGTCATGTTAGGCAATGCTCCCTAATGGGCACCTCACACATCCAAGTACAAGGTGACTGTGTAATTGTGGACGTAGCCACGGCACTGCAGTTCAGGTACAGCATGCTAGGCGGTGGTCTTGCACACATTAGTAGCTGCGAGTGACCACAAGATGCATGTTGATGATGGCACAGGGTACTACACCCCATCCAGTTACAGTGACCACAGTACTACTCATAGCAGTCACTACTTTGCACCTCAGTGTTGTGTGTGTGCAAACATATGCACCTATACACAGTATGCATGGCATGTTGTCTGTGTGCTTACATATGCCAGTATACACAATATGCACAGCAGTCACCATCCACACAAAGTGTCTCATATATGTCCTGGAATGCTAGTGGGGGTATAGGTCACTTGACACACATTGGGTATGTGTGGTGTTTAATGTTGCAGTCGTGTAGCATGCCATGCCATGTCTGGCACCGACATATCTGCAACATCTCCCGCACTCACCATAACCACTGTACACTAGCCATGTCGAGCATTGGGATTCCTTCACGTCAACATGCACCACACATCCCGTGTGTGTACATAGCATGCATGTGCTACAGCCGTGCCCACTATTATCTGCTATGGACAAAGACACTGTACTCAGACATGGATATCTATGTGTCACACAGATAACACATGCAGCCATGGCATGTATACTTGTGAGTGATGGTGCACAGGGCATTGCAGAGCTGATAATACCTGCACAGCAATGTTGTGTCCATGTACACATTGTGTTCCAGGATGTAGCCAATCACTGAACAACTACACAGTTGCATCAAAGCCATGTATATTGCCATTTAATAGGGGCATCTACACTTGCACTGCATGGTCTTGTGCAACACATATTCTGCATGCTGACACGTGTGTGGTGACTGTCTACCTTGTGATACTGACAGCCACCTTCACCCACTATAGAGTATGTGTTGGATTGTTGGTATGTGTGTGTATGTGCTGTAGTGAGGTGTGTATTAGTGTTCATGTATGCATGTGTGCATGCGTGCATGTGTTCATGTGTGCATGTGTGCATGTGTGCATGTGTGCATTTGTGCATGTGCAGACTGTAAAGTGTGTTTCCTGTCTTCCTCTCAAAGGTGCTGAGTTAGGGGTTGGCGAAAGCAGCAGGCAACCTGAAGCCACTGCCACGAACAGTGGTGATGATGACACATGTATTTTGGCACAGGTAGATTTGACAGGGTCTGTCGTTGGTCCGCCAGTCGACAGTAGTGTTCAATCCGATCTATGCGCACACTCATACTGTCAATACATCCCTCACCACCAATGGCCATAGGCGACATACAGCATACAGTTGGCATTGACCAGGAGAGTGTGGTACCCATAGCACTTGCATCCCCTCACAGCAGCCATAGCCATAGACCCGGAATGGTACCACATAGGCGGAAGTTCAAGGGTTCTCAGGGGAGCACCACTGGTCGTATTGCCCTTGGCAGGCATGCCCTCACAGGTCTTACGACAACCAGTATGTTCCGGGCTGTAATGCAGGCTCAGGCACGTATGGAACGGTACACCAGGCAGGGACTAAGGGCACAGAGGGCACATTACACCGCTATCAATGACAGCATCCATGACCTTGCCGGTGCCATTCGGACTTACACCGAGGTCATTGATAGATGTTGGGGGAGACATTAGATGCCCTCCACAACATTGTCTTCCATGAGCCAGGACCGTGCGGGACGGTTGCGACGTCGACGCATGCCAACAACAGCAACAGCTGGCAGTGGTCACGGACGGCCCACAGTTCACAGCCACTCCCGTAGTAGAAGTACCAGCCCCAGCAATGCTGGGGCTGGCCTGTCCTTTGACCGTCCCAGTAGACCATTTGCACGTGGCTCTGGCCAGTCCCAGCAGGGACATGGGTCCAGTCATCATACCTCTGCCTCTGATGACAGTACCCAGTCAGGGTTGGTACCCAATACTGTCCGTAGCACCCCTGCCAGGCACAGGTACTGTGTCCATGGCCAGAGACAGTGATCTGTACAGCCTAGCAGGTACAGTCTGTGGCTGTCCCACAAACTACCATATATGGCAGCCACATGGTGGAGCTGTGTGCATGCAGACACACACACATTAACCAAACAACTAGGGCTCACACATACACACACATTACATCAACATTGGCCCATGCTGTACTGTTGTCCCTCACACACACACACACACACACACACACACACACACACACACACACACACACACACACACAGACATGTCGATTGGATGGGTCAATGTCAGGCTCTGGCAAACAACAAAACGCCCTGTGCATATGATGATACCTGTGCCTCCTGTCATCTGCATCATTGATGGAGGGACAGGCTAGCATGGTGCTGATGCACAGGGTGACACTATAACAGTGTAGCAATAATAGCAAGTTGTCAACAAGGAAGTGTAATGACATCCTTGTAGGTATATCTGAGCAGACATTATGCATCAAAGCTCTGATTGTCAATGTAGCATTGTTTACACCACTGTTAGGTCTGAGTATGTATTGTCCACCCATGTGCCACTTGGCTGAAGTGTAATGTGTTGCCAGCATGTGTTAGTGAGTGGACAGTACGTGTGTGATGTGTGCAGTACAGATTAGCAAGTGTACATCTGTGAACATGGTGGGTGCACACTGTCTGGATGTACGTGCATAGTGGACACATGGGATGTGTGTCATACCCTGTCGTATGCATTAACATCTCATAGTACCTTTCAATGGCCAGTATGCATTCTACTACAGTTATGTACTAACATGGGTAGACGTATGTATGACATGGGTTGACACTATGCTGTGGGTGATACCGTTAATATCTGTCAATGATTTGCGGTCTGGTAGTATACACAACCTCAACAGCATGACTATAAGCAATCATTGGATGATGTCCTGACAAATGACACAGAGTAGTAGGGAACCCAGTAACAATTGGATCCTTCCGGTGCTACACTATAACACTAACCAGTGGTAATGACCGCCACCCATTCCTGTAACCACACCTGTTTGGCATATAGCCCCCTTAGGTACATGCAGACACACTAGGGATGTGTCCATCCAAATCTGGAAATGCATGGATTGGCCTAAAATGCATTTCCTGGATGGGACGCATATTCTACACAAGGGTATCATACAGACAGATACCTGTTGTCTGATACATGCTGTATAGCACTAAGCCGACTATGGCATAGTCATCCCCATGTACTATACATACTATCCCATCAGTACCACACAGGTGGTAACCCTCAACATGTATGTTGGGTGCCAATGTGTACATACAGCCTCATGTTATGTCATGTGCCCCTAGGTATCCACATATCCATAGGTATTGTGGAGTCCCAAGGTGTATCACATAAGACATTAGAGGCCTGAATGCATATCCACAAAGCAGTCATACACCTATAAAGACTGTCCATTCTTGACAGTCTTTGTTGTGTATGACCATGTCTGACATATACCCCAGGCATATACCCTCACTCACACTACTCTTAAGTTACTGTCATGGGTGTGTGTGCCACAGATGACCTTGGCCACAGAACATGACAGTGGACGGCCTTGTCACATACATACATATGTGACCTATGATCTGAGAAGCAGCGGTAGAACCTGTCAATGGAAACAAATGTATTCATGTAGTATGCAGGCTTCAGACCTATGTACTGATTGAGGGGACATGTACACATATATATTTGCCACGCAGATACCTGATGTGTGCAATGCACTTACTGTTGTAATCATACTATGTCATACCATAGTAAAAGCAAAACCCAGACCACATTGACACACACACACAGTCAGCATTTGCAGGATACAAGCTCCTATCTAGCTATGTTATGATACAAGTGAGCGATGCATTAACATGGCGCACTATCTGCTTTACTGGGTGGTTTCCCTTCTCCGGCTGTATTTGTAGGATGGTGACATCATCAGTCTTTCCAAAGAGGAATGTACCTCTTTTAGTGTGTTTTCCCAGTCTCCAAAAAGGACACTCCTTTCAAAGACAATTGCACACACACACCCCTCCACACACACACTCACTGTTTGCAGGATTCAAACCCCTCCCTAACTATGCTATGATACTAGAGAGAAACGCATTAACACGGCACAATATTTGCTTTACTGGCTGGTTTTTCTTCTCCTGCTGTATTTGTAGGATGGTGACATCATCAGACTTTCCAAAGAGGAATGTACCTCTTTTAGTGTGTTTTCCCAGTCTCCAAAAAGGGCACTCCTTTCAAAGACAATTGTACACATACACACACACACACACCACACACTGTTTGCAGGATTCAAACTCCTACCCAACTATGTTACGATAGTTGAGAGAAACACATTAACATGGTGCCCTATTTGCTTTACTCGCTGGTTTCCCTTCTCCGGCTGTATTTGTAGGATGGTGACATCATCAGTCTTTCCAAAGAGGAATGTACCTCTTTTAGTGTGTTTTCACAGTCTCCAAAAAGGGCACTCCTTTCAAAGACAATTGCACACATACACACCCCCCCCCCCATACACACACACTTTTTGCAGGATTCAAACCCCTATCTAATTATGATACTACAGGGAGACGCATTAACACGGTGCACTATTTGCTTTACTGGCTGGCTTTCCTTCTCCTGCTGTATTTGTACGATGACGACATCATCAGACTTTCCAAAGAGGAATGTACCTCTTTTAGTGAGTTTTCCCAGTCTCCAAAAAGGGAGCACCTCTCAAAGGAAACTGCACACATACACACACACATTCACTGTTTGCAGGATTCAAACCCCTACCTAATTATGTTACGATACTAGAGAGAGACGCATTAACATGGCGCGCTATTTGCTTTACTGGCTGGTTTCCCTTCTCCTGCTGTATTTATAGGATGGTGACATCATCAGACTGGACATGGTGATGTGTGTACACTTTGTTTTATGCCATTCCAGGAATGGTCCATGTGGGTCAGCAGGTGTCAACAGCTTGAACAAGACCTCAGAATCCTTACCTTGTGTGATCTATCTGTGGACACATTGACATTCTGTCATATGTCAACACATATTTATGCACAGCTTGTTGGTTTTGTGGATACTACATGTGTCTGGAATGTTGATAAAGGGCTATTCAAAGTCTATATGACACATGTGTAGATGTGTTCATTGATGTATGTCCTGGGTGGCTGCCTTGCAAACAGTCTAGCATGTTTGGGAACCGTGATCCATACATGAACATACCACAGTTGGTAGGGTTGTGTGTATGTCATCTTCCAATAGCTCTGTTTATGACTGCAACCATGATGGACTCCATGACCTTGCAGATCAGACTTCATAGGCGTACTGGACTTGACTTCCCATGGTGTGTTGTGCAGCAACACTTGTGGGGAGTGCCATATGTAGCTGTGACACATTCAATGGTTCCACATCCTGTGTAGGGGGTGAGGCTCAGCTGACTGTTCAGGTGCATGATCTGTTTGTTCTGTAGTTTGTGCATGACAAATATTGGGAATCAATGTATTCCACTTGCTGCCATGCTTTTGGCAGTGGGGGTAGCTGCTCATCCATTCTACATGTGATATCTCCTGGTATGATGATATGGACTATTGTCAGTGGGAGATGGTTATGTACATATGGGCCTGTCTGTCATGATGTCGGCATTGTCACTCAGGTACAGTTGGCCCTGACTCAGGACATATATGGGTGTACATTACTATTTATGACATAGCTGAAGGAGGTGTCACGATTCAGTCTGGACTCCTTCTCAGCTACTCTTTACAAAACACCAACAAACATGGGCACTAATCCCTGTTATACTCTTTTACACGCTTAACACCCTACTGATCCTTTGTGATCTGGCTACAGAGTATGTCATCATAATATCCTGGCATGTCCAGGGGTTGGTTTCGTGTGTACTCTCCAGTCCAGCTGGTGGATATTGTGATATTGACACAATGTCACATCTACCTCATGTACACAGACAACCCTCTCCTCCTCCTGAAAAACTCAGATATATGTGTGAGATGCACCTATATAGACATGCAGGGTGCTGAACTCTCTCGACCCATGACTGGCACAGTCTATCAGGTGGTGAAGGTAACCACACACACCACATATCAGTCTCACATATCCTCTAGCAACAGCACTCAAACCACATTATCACACATAGACATACTCAGATGCTGTAAATATACTCTACCTAAGCAGCAGAGACCTCCAAAGCAGACACACACACACCTGCTACCCCACGACAATACCCACATATCACATAGTTCACAATGTCAGTGTGCCACACAGTCACTGCCCTTTGGGCTAAACAACACACCTAATACACTTGTAATAGGCGACATGGGTTAATCTGGGAATCTTGAGACAATGCTATAATTGTCTCATGTACACAGACAACCCTCTCCTCCTCCCAACAAACACAAATACATGTGAGAGATGCAACTATATAGCCAAACTGGAGGCTGAACTCTCTCAACTCAGGACTGGCAAGACCAGACAGGAGGAGAAGGTAACCACACACACAACAAACCCAGTCACACATAGACCTACCCCAACTGCAAATCAAGCACATAATAACACAAAAACATACTCGGAGGCTCTATTAAAAAACTTACCAAAACAACAGAGGCTCCCAAAGCAGACAGCCAAAAATCCACCACCTCAAAACATAACACATGCAACACATACTTCAATAAATCGGTGTGTCAATAAATCACAGCCCTTAAGGCCAAACACTATGCCTGATACACTAGTGATAGGTGACTCTATAGTCAGACACACTGACGTCCCACTTACCAGGCTGAGCAAGGAGAGGATAATGGTAAGCTGCCTATCGGGGGCTAGGATCCGCCGTATAACACATGCACTCAGGTCACTCAAAAGCACGTACAAATATGACTCCGTCATTGTCCATGCCGGCGTGAATGACCTGAGACGTACCTCCTTGGACTACATGAAGAGAGACATTGAGGAGCTCTCTGATTATGTAGCCCAGGCTGGTATGACCCTGACCCTGAGCAGCATCCTGCCCTCACCAAGAATGATGCCACAATACAAAGACAAGATGATCAGCTTTAATAATTGGCTCAATTACTGGTGTCATTCTAGGGGGATCCAATGTCTGTCTGCTTGGGATGACATGCTGGACAAGCCACGCTGCTTCGCAAGGGACGGCTTGCACCTGTCACCACTGGGCTTCTGGATATTGGCTAAGGCTCTTGCCACCCCCATAGTGCCTTTTTTTAGGCAAGGCTCAAAAGACGAACCCACCTCCGTAGAAAACAAAAATGGAAAAAAATTAAGGGTAATGCTGCTCAACGCCAGAAGTCTAAATCTCAAGATGCAGGCTCTCAAAGCACTCCTCAGTATAGAGAACATCGATGTCTGCGCTGTAACCGAGACCTAGTTCAAGGCTCCTGAGAGCACCCCAGCGCTACCAGGCTTTACCTCGTATCATGCTTTTCAGCCCCAAAACCCGGGACGAACCACAAAGGGAGGAGGAGTGTCCATATTCATTAAGAATACCCACACCTCTAGGTTAGTGGCAACTCATGAAGCATCGGAGACCATCCAGGTGCAGCTAACCATAGGCAAAACTGCTATACAACTGGTTGCATGTTACAGACCACTCTCCCAATCTCAAGGACCCCACTCAGCCTTCCTGAAGACATTGGAAGATATGAATGTCTCACCAAATACCATCATATTGGGAGACTTCAACTACCCTAACATAGACTGGGTGCACTATTCTAGCCCTAACAACCTAGCCCAAAGGTTCCTGGAATTCATAAACTCAAATGCAATAAAACAGCTAGTCACCTCTCCCACAAGAGGGGATAATATACTAGACCTAATCATCACAAACATGGGGACAAAATGCTCCACACCAGAAGTATTGCCCTCACTGGTGAGATCTGACCACAAACTAATCACCCTGGATATACATTTACCACCTCCACCCCCAGCACAAAAGACTACAGTGAGAAACTTCTCAAAAGCTGACTTTACACTTCTCAAGACTAAGATGGTATCATTTAAGCCCTCAGGGCCAATGGAAACCACATCCCACAATGCTGAATCCTACACAAATGCTTTCTACGGACATCTCCAAGAATGCATGGATTGTGCAATCCCAAATAAACCCAAGACCCTCTCCACCAAAGGAAAGCGTCCTGTCTGGTGGACCCCAGCCATAAACAAATTGTATAACAAAAGAAGGAAGCTACTGCAAGACAGAGCAAAATCCCATAAAGGGAAGGCATCTCTGATCAGCACTAGTAGAAAGCTACGTTCTCTCATAAAAATATCCAAGGCCAACTTTGAGAGAAAAATTGCCAAGGACACTAAAGATAACCACAAGGCATTCTTCAGTTATGTTAGAAACCTGGGCGGAAACACTCAGATATGCTCAGAGTTAGTACACAACGACAAAAAATTTACCAAACCCACAGATATTGCCAACATTCTGGCAGACAGGTTCAGTGCTAATTTCTCCCCTCCCTCACCTCCAAAAGAAGAAATAGTCATCCCAGCTGAATGTAACCTCCCTGTCATCTCTGATGTCCAGGTGAGAACCGCTCTCAACAAAGCAAAAAACACAGCATCTATGGGACCTGATGGTATCCCCGGCTGCATGATATGTGAACTCCAAGAGGAGCTAAACCCGCATATAAAAAAGTTATTTAACCTTAGCTTTACTACAGGATATGTACCTGAACACTGGCGTACAGCAACAGTGGTCCCACTCCACAAGGGAGGCTCCACTACAGACCCTGGGAACTACCGCCCCATAAGCTTGACCAGCCTGGTTTGCAAAGCTATGGAAAGAATTATTATGGAACTCATAAACAACGACATTGGGTACATACAGACACTTGATCCCACCCAGTTCGGCTTTGTAAAAGGCAGATCCTGCCTTTTGAACCTGGTTGACTTTTTCAAAACAGTCACTAGAGCCATTGATGAGGGCAAGGCAGTCCATACAGCCTACCTGGACTTGGCTAAAGCCTTTGACACAATACCCCACACAGGGATCATAGAAAAGCTAAGCAGCTTAAAAGTAAATCCATATGTCACAAGATGGGTTGCAAACTGGCTAAAGAACAGAACCCATAAAGTCAAGATTGCGGGAGCCATGTCAGACTCAAAGCCAGTCACAAGTGGTGTCCCGCAGGGCTCTGTCCTGGGACCCCTCTTGTTCGGCATTTACTTCTCAGATGTGAAAGCAAACATGGGAGGGTTGTGGCTGACAAAGTTCGCAGATGACTGCAAACTAGGCGCCATAGTCAATACACCAGCTGACACATACATCCTACAGAAAGGCCTCACCGAAATGGACAACTGGTGCCAGAATCACGGCCTTAAACTGAATGCCAAGAAATGTATAGTCATCCCCTTTGGGAAAAACAAAATACCCACAAATTATCACGTAGACAGTAATCCACTGAGTACCAAAAAAGTAATCAGAGACCTGGGGACCCAAGTTGATAGTGACCTCTCATTTGACACCCACGTTGCCAAAGTGGTTAGAAAGACTTTCTACCTTGCCCATCTTATCATGAAGGGGTTCACATCCAGATCAAAGGAGATTATCGTGCCCCTGTACTCCTACCTTATCAGGCCCATGATTGAGTACAATGCCCCATTTGGTATGTACCTCACCAGGCACTTACAACAGCTGGAGAGACCCCAGAAGTACCTCACCAAGAGGATCAAGGGTTTCCAACATATGTCATATGCTGCCAGGCTAAAGAAACTCCAGCTCTATTCAGTAGTATACCGCCTGCTCAGAGGTGATCTGTGCCTGACATACAAGGCCATGTCCAACCAGGAATTGATGGACATGCTCCACCTCAAAAAATCAAAATCCATAAGAAACACGAGAGCCAAAGATTTAAACCTCAGTACAAACATGAATAGAACATGCTGGAGGGACAGATTCATAACTCAGAGGCTTCCCATACTCTGTAACAAAATCCCAGTCCATGTTAGGCAGAGCCCCTCACTGACTCTCTTCAAGAGAAATCTTGATGAGTGGATGGGAGATCGTAGGTTTACCCCGGGGGTCACCCCTGTATCGCTACTTAACAGAGGCACAGTAAACTAATTTTAATAAGTAAGGGGGTCTTCAATGTGTCACTACTAGACAAAGGCACAGTATTCTAAATTTATTCTATACACCTTAGTACCACTACATGGGGTGGCGAAAGCCACATCTCTAGGGCTAGGCTTGCAAATGCCTCAGGGCAGATAGCCTAGTACTAAACTATGAAACTATGAAACTATGACACTTATTGTCAGACACACTGATGTACCGCTCACCAGCCCTAACAAGGGAATAGTCACTTTGGGCTATCTGTTGGGTGCCAGGATCTGCCGCATAACACAGGCAGTCAGGTCACTTCAAAGCAAGTACAGGACTGGCACCATCATTGTGCATGCTGGTGTGTATAACCTCAGACGTTACTCCCTGGACCACATGACATGATACATGGAGGAACACTCTGATCATGTAGCCCAGGCCAGTATGACCCTGACCTTGTCTAGCATCTTACACACACCAATTATGATGTCACAGTATACGGACACACATATCACATTTAACAGTTGCCTAACAAATTTGTTTAATTCATAGGGGATACAGTGTCTGTCAGCCTATGGTGATATAAAAACGTTGAATGGGGTAAGAGATATACCCCATTATTAGGTAAGGGACTAGAAAAAAAACAAAACTTCTGGTAAGACTGATAAAAAACTTAATGAAACCAATTTTGAGCATACTTGTATTTTACAATACAGTCCACTATATCAACAAGTTAAAGATGTTTTGCATAAGAACTGGAGCATATTTAAAGTTGACCATGACAAATATCAAGTTTTGGGTGAAAAACCAGTGTTTACTACAAAAATTGGATTTAATTTGAAAAAGATTCTAGAAAGTGGACCAACATGTCTTGCAACAGATGAAGTCATTAACAATGGTACTAGGTGTTGTGGGAGATGTAAATATTGTTCTTACATCTTACAGGATACTAAAATATGTTTGAAAAACCAGAACAATAATACAGTTTACCCTAGGAGAGGCAACTGTTTTTCTAGCAAGTTAGTTTATATTGCTATGTGTGACACCTGTAGTTCTTTCTATATTGGGAAGAATGAGAGGCTTCTCAAGACAAGAATTTACGAGCATTTGTATGACATAAAAAATAAAAAAGCTACAAATGCTTTGTATAAACATAGTATGACATGTAATGATTATACAGGTTTTCATTTTGCTATTTTAGATTTAGTTCATTTGGAAGCCAGAGGTGGAGACTGGCAAAATCTATTATTGAAAAAAGAATTGATATGGCAGTTAGGCTTGCAGCAAATGTTTCCCCTGGCTTAAATGAATGTTTGAATTTGGCACCAATTTTAGAGGAAAGGGCAGAACAAGTTTAAGTAAAATGAGAAATAGTTGATATTTGTATACAAATAATACATATTTATTTACTTGTGATATTTGTGTTTTTTACCATTACATATTGTACTGCTACAATGTTTTTAGAACATGAAGAATTTTGCAGAAATTTTATTAGATGTGATAAATTAACCTTTGGTATTTTAAATCTCAATTAAGTTAATGGACTTGTTAATTGTTTAAATTACTGGACCAATCACTGACTAGTAGTCCATATATTAAAGCAGGGTTTTATCTTTTGTATTTAATTCTGATGAAGTCAAGTTTCAACTGACGAAAGCGCTTAATTTATTTGGTGTTACAATAAAGAAGGTATTGGACTCGCTTTACAGTTTTTTACAAGCACTATTGCACCTTTGTTTGGTTCATAAGCCTATGGTGACATGCTCAACATGCCACGAAGCTTCACTATGGACAGCTTGCACCTGTCACCCGTGGACTTTGGAATGCTGGCTAAGGTGCTTGCTACCACCATAGTGCCTTTTTTAAGCAGGGCTCAGAAGACAAACCCACCTCCATAGACATTACAGGTTAAATGAAACTAAGGGTAATGCTGCTCAACAACAGTTGTGTTAACCTCATATTGCGGCCACTCAGGACTCTCCTCAGTATGGATGATAGTGATATCTGTGCACTGACAGATGCCTAGTTCAGGCTCATTTATGCACACCAGCACTACCAGGTTATGTTTCATACCATGCTGTCTGACAACAAGACTTGGAACAGACAACACAACTAGGGGGAGTATCCATATACATCACAGATACACACACCTCCGGGTTAGTAGCACTGCACAAAGCATCACAGACCATACATATACAACTACCATTGTGCAATACTGCCTTTCAGTTTGTTGCCTGCTACAGAACACACTCCCAAACTCAGGAACCACACTCGGCTTTCGTGGGAACAATGGAGAATATGAAGGTCTCCACAAACACCATTATATTGTGTGACTTCATATACACAAATATTGACTGGGGATACTACTCAAGCCCCCACACCCTCACCCAACAGTTGCTACAATTTGTAGACTCATATGGTATGGCACAACCAATCAGCACAGCCACAATGGGGGAATACATATTGGACCTGATCATCACCAACATGGGGACTCTATGTACCACACCAACGATATACCCCTCATTGGTAAGGTCAGAACATACATGTATCTCACTGGACATACATATACTCTCCACACACCCATCCTGGGTAATCTTGGTGAACTTCTCATGAGCCAACGTCTCACTTCACCGAAGCAAGGTGGTATCCTTCAGAGACCCTGAGACAGTGGCAAATACGGCTCACTCTGCTGCATCCTTTACATACACATTCTACGGACACCTAGTGGACTGCATGGATTGTGCTATCCCACATAACAACAGGACTCACTACTCCAATGGCATGGGACCAGTCTGGTAGACCCCTGCCATTAATAAGCTGTACAACATCAGGAGGAAGCTACTACATGATAGAGCACAATCCCAGACTGGGAAGGCATCTGTGATCTGTACTAGCAGACAGCTACAATCACTCATGAACTTTTCTAAGGGCTGCTTCTACCAGACAATTGCAATAAACACGTAGGACTATCACACAGCCTTCTTCAGTTATGTCAGGAACCTGGGTGGACACTCACTGATATGCTGTGAGTTACTGCATACTGACTAAACCTACCCTGAACCCACTGGCATTGCCAACATCCTGGCAAACAGGTTCAGTGCAGATGTCTCCCACCCATCCCCCTAAGGAGCAACTATCCATCCCAACAGAGTATAACCTCCCTGACATCACACAGTAACAGGTGAGTGCTGCCCTCCCCAAAGCATACATCACAGTATCAGTGTGACCAGACAGTGTCCCAGCCTGCATCTTACACGAGCATCATGACAGACGCTTCCCTCACATTACATCACTGTTCAATATCGGAGTTAACACAGGATGTGTACCCAAGGAATGGCGTCCAGCAACAGTGGTCCCGCTCCACAGAGTTGGTGCCACAACAGACCACAGACAATATTGCCCTATAAGCCTAAGTAGCCTGTTCTGCAAATACACATAGACTTTGGGAACCTACAGACACTGTGTCCTACACATTTCAGCGTTGTTGTGGGCAGATCTTGCCTCTTGAACCTGTTTGTATTCTTTAAATGGCTAACAGGTCCATCGACATAGGGATGGCTGTCCACACAGCCTACCTGAACCTTGCAAAACCCTTCAACACAATAACCCACTGTGCCATTATGCATAGGCTCACCAGCGTCGATATGGACACATATCTCACACGATGGATTGATACCTGGATCAGGGATAGCACCCACATGGTCAGAATTGCAGGTGCCATGTCTGACTATACACCAGTTACACATGGCATCCCACACGGCTCGGTCCTTGGACCTCTCTTGTTCAGTATATATTTGTCTGACGTACAGGCTACCACAGGATGAATATGGCTGAACATGTTTGCACTTGACTGCAAACTGGGTGCCATGATCAACTCTCCAGCTGCCACATGCATACTCAATCAGGGTCTCACAGAGATGGATGACTGGTGCCTGAGCCATGGCCTACATCTAAATGCCATTAGTTGCATAGTCATCCCCTTTGGGAATAACAACATGCCTACACATTACCACATAGGTAGTACTCCATTACATACGGTAGGAGTTGTTATGGGTTTGGGGACATGACTTGTTCGTACTGTTGCCTTTGACATTCACGTTGACAAAGTGGTTGGACACACCTTCTATGTAGGCCACCTTATCCCATATGGTTTCACATCTAGATTGAGTGAGGTCATTGTGTCCCTATACTCATCACATCCATGCTTGGTTACAATGCCACATTTGGGGTGTACCTTACCCAACACCTGCAGCAACTGTACTGGCCATGGAAGTTCCTCATCAAGCAGATCTAGGGACTCACACAGATGCCCTGCACAGTTCGGATGCAGTAACTCCAGCTCTAATCAGTCACTTACCACCTACTCAGATATGATGTGTGCCTGTTGTTTACAGATATACCCAACCCAGAATTACTGGACATGCTCCACCTCAGGATATCCGACTCCCTTGGAGCTACACACTCCAGGGACATATACCTCAGCACAGATGTTAATAGGACATTGTGGAAGGACAGATTCTTATCCCAGAGGCTCCACTCACTCCAGAATGTAATCCCAGTTTCACATAGGCAGAGCCACCCACTGACCACCTACAGGAGACATCTTGATGACTGTATGGGTGATCGTATGTTTACCCCTGGGATATCTTCTGTGTCCCTGCTAGACAGAGGCACACTAGCCTAAACATACATGGGCTATCTTATGTGACCTACTATTCACACACACAGTGTAGTAGTCTGACAGGGTTGCAAATGCCAAACACACTCTGGCTAGGCTTGTACATGCCCTAGGGCAGATAGCCTAGTATCCACCTCTGAACCTATGCTAATGTTTAAGATGCGCAATGTTTATTGCTGATACTGTTTGCAGGTCTTTATCATCTTTGCTTTACCAGTTTCTATGAACAACTTCGGTATCTGCAGAACATATTTGATTATGACAGGGTTCCACTATAGTATAGATGTGTCTGTTGTCATATAACTGTGTGCACAGGGCGAATTGCTGTATAGTGACAGGTTCCTGGGTTAACACATGCAACTGCCAGATATGCGTGGCCCACTGCTGTACTCAGACATGGCCTGTGTGAGCATGCCAATTTCTGCCATTCCGTGTTTTGTTGCCTGACATTTGTCTCATTTATTCAAGTGTATGAGCATGCCCAGTGTCACCTTTCAGTATGTTGCTATCTGAGGTCCACTACATTTGTTGATGTGTGCGAACATGACCGATATTAACATTTATACTGTGTGTGTTGGAAGTCAGGTTCTATTGTCACTGCAGGACTCACCTTTGTGTCATAACTCGACAAGGATTATGCTGTGCCTGCAGGGTTTCCATGAAATACTTTGCAAAGACTTATCAACATTCCTTCATACAGGCTGACCACTGCAATACTGTCATGGTTTAGTGGTTCAGTACTTTGGCTATAGTGCACAGTATCCTGGGTTTGAGGCCCATCACTGCTTTATATCTTCATACTGAGCAGACCAGACTGCTTAAGGTCCAGTTAAGCAAATATGAGCATGTTGGCTTTTGTTCAGCTATGCCCTACTTAGACCAGGCTTGTCCGACATTGCTCAATATTCACCAACATTGCTGGACCTTGCCCAATATTACTCAACATTGACCACAGTTGTGCTAGTTGGTGTGTGCAATTTTGTTTGCATATACTACATGGTGGTAAATGCTGTTTAGCACTGCTTTATATTGCTTAACACATGGCAATCATGCCTTAGGTGGTGCTGCAGGGCTGCTTATGTTGGATGCACATACTACACTCCCTGTACATGTTTGAAAGCAGGTAGTGTCAACATAGGCATCCCTTTTACTATATGTGGAGTCGGAGAGAGGTATCATTTCCAGAGTTCCTACTGAGCCAGTATATGTGCTATGCGTTGCCTCTTTGCCAAGGCTAAAGCATACTGGGTACACCTCCTTCTGCCTACTGGGGCAGGCTCAGGTTGTTCCTCCTCTGAGTCACGCTCTCCCTGTGATGGCCTTGGCAATGGTGGGGGGCTGTTTGGCCCAGGCCTATGCTGGTCCTGCTGCAGCTGTTTTCACAGGATCATATTATGTAGCATATCACATACCATGATAATTTGGGTACATGTAGTTGGTGAGTACTGCAAGGCTCCACCAGATGTGTCCAGGCACCGGAACCGTGACTTGAGCAGCCCAAACACATGCTCTATTACATTACGTGTTTGTGCATGTGCCTCATTATGGCATTCCTGTTCAGGTGTGTGTGCATTTCTGATGGGTGTCATCAGCCATGGCTCCAGTGCATAGCCAGCATCCCCCACTAGGTGACCATGTGGGATGTCCCCATTGGGAAATGTCTGGTACAGCTGCATCAGATGCCAGATATGGGAATCATGGTAGCTTCCAGGGCAGCCTGCACACACATTCAGTATTATGCCCTGGGTATCACACATGACCTGGCAGTTGATGGAGGGGAAGCCTTTGCGGTTGAAGTAGACCCTACCTCACTCACCAGCTGGTGCTTTGATGCGTATGTGTGTGCAGTCTATTGCACCCACTACCTCAGGGTATTCCGCTATTTGCTGGAAGAGACGCATATTGCTGGCCGATATCTCATGGGAATTGGGGAAATATACATGATCACCAACATGTGCTGACATGGCATCCAGGAACTGGTGTAGTACCCTGGATGCTGATGCCTGTGATATCCCCATCATATCACCAGTTGGTCTCTGGAAGGTACCTGTTGCTAATATTCTTAGGCGAACACATACCTTGCTTTCCACTGGGATGGGTTCCCCTCTGTTGGTTCTGTGTGTGAGGCATGGCCTGCACAGCTCAACAATTTGCTGCAGGAGGTCTTTGTCCACTCTATAGCGCTCCACTATCTCCAGCTCATGTAGCCCCTGGTAGGTTACCCTGGGCCTGTACACTCTTCTCCGTCTCCTCACTGTGGGTTGTCCAGCAGTGTTTCCAATGTCACCACCCTCAGCATGTTGCATATGTCACCTTGTAACAGCAATGGCAGCCCCTAACATTTCTTTGTCTTAGTAAAGCTTTTTCAGTTTTCACTTCTATTAGCTTACTGCAGTGTCTGTTGTGAGAAACATAATGGACTGCTGTTTGCAGAGTTTTAAGTGCTAGGCTGGACTGGGCTAGTGTACTGCCTGTGTAATTGCCTGATTCTGATTGTTTTCACCTGCTAGCTCTGCTAGTACTACCTGGTAGCTTCCTACTATTTGTTGTGCTTCCTTTTTCCTTTCTGTTTCCTCGGGGGGGGGGGGAGCGCCGCGCACACAAGCGTAAACACGCTCACAGCAGCTAACACACGTGCACACATGCTTACACGGACTAAAACTTGTTTATTTGGGTTAAAACGCGTGCAAACCAGTGCAAACACGCTTACAACTCTTTAAACAGCCTTATACATGCTTACACCGGCTTAAACGCGCGCACTCACACTTACACGAGCGCACTTTTTTTTTACTCGGGTTTACACGCATGCGCACACGCACATACCTGCTCAGCAAGAAACTTTGGTGTTATCCACGGCATACACCTTCCATTTCTTGCCTTTCCCTAGCCTACCTGTTGGCACACCTCTTTCCATGATGTGTGAATGACAGCTGACACATGCCACTCTGCTCCAATGAGCTTCACTTCTTTCATACATACCCCCCTCATGATGCCACCTATCTTCTACTCTGTTACTCTGCATATCCTACTCCTACACTCCACTGACTGTGCTCATTTGCTATGTAAACTTGTGATTCACTATCCTAATGCTCATTTACATAGGATTGCCTACTAATGCTTGGTTACATGTCTTAGACTGAGCTTCCCCCCCTTAGCAACCTCTACTCGTTGGCCATGTTGTCTTCAGCCTGCCATTCCCTTGCATTGTACATTAACAATTTCAATAAAATCCACATTTGTGGGTTTTAATTTTTAGTATTCTGGGTTTTAGAGCACACCCCGTTTGTGCTGCGCTGCACTACGCTTAAACATCGGAAATCGGCAAAATAAAATAAAATATTATTATTTTCATATTGCATCAGGAAACATTTCACATGGCCGTATATTTGGCCATTGGCATGCTTCCTGCACTGGATGCAACCTTTATTTGGAGCTGTCATGGCTCCGTTTTGATATTTGCAGAATGGTACCCAATTGTCAACTGAGTACATTTCTGCAAATAACACTGCTCTTACTCAGACAGGTTTGGGTTTCCTGAATCGCAAATCTACCTCATTTGCATGCCTTTCGCCTGCAGTTGAGGTAATTTGTATATCCCAGCCCTGTCCGTGTAAGAGCCGTTTTAGGAGCTCTCTTACAACTGTGTTGCAGGAATATTAACTGAACTGGAAGTTAGTCAGTGTTTGCTAAATTTTATTATTTGCTAGTAATTACAGGTGTGGGGGTAGCCACATTCTTTGATTTTCTGTCCTTGCCTATTTAAGTGGTACAGTGTGAAATATTTTCTGCTTAAAAACCTCAGCTTTGGCCGGCTAAGAACTAGCTGTATTCAACTGGACGTATAAGAGAATTTAAGTACCTTTATCTGCACTTTTTTTTCAAAAATACAGTATTTAAATTGATTTTAACTGTGTTGCAGGAATATTAACTGAACTGGAAGTTTTGACTCTGCTCTTCAGTTAGTCCCACCCACCATCGCTGCTTTGTTTTGGTGTTAATCTTAGTGGCCTTGAAACTGCTCGCCCCTCTTGTAAATTTGTGTTTGGATACTCCTTCTGGGCCCATCTCATTTGCTCACTCAACTGAGTGCAGTGAGATCATATTCTGATTTCAAGCACTCCTACTGTGTACAAAGAGAGCATCTGGGAAACAGAAAAAAAATTAAGCTTGTTTCCTGCCTTTCCTGTTAAGTGGTATAGACTATTTGTAGGCTTCTGAGCCCCCAAGCCCTTCTGTGTTGGAGGGAAGCCTTCTAGCTTAGTTTTTTCTATTTATAACTAGCCAGTTTTCTAGTTTCAGCACTCAAATCTGTTTCTTTGATCTCAGCACTTGTTCAGAAAAAAAAAAATAATCTGCTTTTACTGTACTTGTGTTTCTACCTACTTTATTTTACTTTTGCATCATCTTAAAAGTACTCAGTTGTATTTATTACTGCTTGGTGTAACTCATTCTAAGCCTTTTGGTTTAAACACTTGGGCTTCAGACCAGTTGTTTTGCACTGAGAGGGTTTGTGGTCTGCACTGTAGTGGCAGAACAGGTAGCTTACATCCTTCTAGGTTGGGAACTGCTGATTGAGGGCTCAGTGTCTGTTATTCTAAAAGTGTATTAATTCTGGTTTAAGCAGTTGGGCTTTCAGGCCAGTTATTTTACATTAGGAGGGTTAGTGGTCTGCACTCTTGTGGGAGAAGAGGTTGGACTCTGCCCTTCTGAGCTGAGAATTTCTGGTTAAAGGCTTATAGTGCATGCATATCTGAACTGCTTCTTACTGAAGTTGGTGCGCCTTGTTTGCTGTGGCATAGACTGGATTCGGGCCTGCTGGATCTAGCTTTGTTTGTGTAACTTGAGCACTAATCCAGGCATTCTCTAAAGTATTCAGTTGTATTTATTACTGCTTGGTAGTAACTTGATTAAAGTGTAGCTATCATTCTAAGTCTTTTGGATTAAGCACTTGGGCTTCAGACCAGTTGTTTTACATTAGGAAGGTTTGTGGCATGCACTGAGGTGGCAGGACAGGTAGCTTTCATCCTTCTAAGTTGGGAACTGCTGATTGAGAGTCCAGTGTCTGTTATTCTTAAAGTGTATTAGTTCTGGTTTAAGCACTTGGGCTTCAGGCCAGTTATTTTACATTAAGAAGGTTCGTGGTCTGCACTCTTGTGGGAGAAGAGGCTGGACTCTGCCCTTCAGAGCTGGGAATTTCTGGTTAAAGGTTTATAGTGCCTGAATATTTGAACTGTATCTTACTGAAATTGGTACACCTTGTTTGCTGTAGCATAGACTAGATCCAGGCCTGCTGAATCTAGCTTTGTTTATATGCTTGTTGTTTGTTTGCTTGTTATTTCCCTGGAACGCTAATTCCACCTAATATGCGGCTTCTCAGTGCTTCTGTTGATCACTAGTGATATCTGCATTGCTTACTGTACTTATTTCCTTGTTTCACTTGAAAGAAAGTTACTGTTTGTCGTTTTTGCATTTAAGTTACCTGTAACACATTGCACTTAATTTTATTTTATTTATTTATTTATTTTACATTTGTTAACCGGGCTGGTCCAACTGGATGCATATCCTTTTTCAGTAGAGGCCCGAGGAGAAACGCTCCAATCATAATCTTAAAACACAAAATCTCAAAACAAGTTATATAAAAAAATCCAGGTTATAACAATGCAAGTTACAAAAAGTATAAATAAGTAGACGTTGTACATTTACAAGGTTAGTAAAAAAAAGTCCATTTACATAGAAGTATAATGAGACAAAGATCAATCATCTGGTAAAACATGACAAGGAAATATAATATACTAATAGAGTATATCAAGTTCAAGAGTCACCATCTTATATTTGTGGTAAAAATGTATTTCCAGATAAGTGATAAGGGAACAAGAATTAGGAGATGAGGACTGGATAGATTTGGTGTGAAGGTATGAAATATTAGCTTAATCAGGTTCAGGACATGGGCATAGCCATAGTGTCTTGAGATATTCTTTAAGGTTCTTCTTGAACTGTTTGTGAGAGGTAGTATTTCTGAGGTAGATTGGGAGGGCGTTCCATGGCTTGCCAATGGAGTTGGCGAAGAGGGCATCGCCACCAGAATTATTGGCTTTAATGGTTAGGATCTGGGTGCTGTTGGAAGATCGGAGACTATTTAGGTTAGTGTATGGTATCAGTATGCTACACAGAGCGGGGGTTCTGTCTGGTTGGTTAATTATTTTCCATGCTTCAGAGAGTTGGTTTAGTTTGAGAAGATTGGGCAGTTCCAACCACCCAAGTTGCCTCAGGTTATGACAATGGTGGGTGCGATATGGAGAACCTGTTATAAATCTAGTAATGTGGTGGTAGGCCTGGGAGAGCATGTTTAGTTCACGTTTATGGAGGAAAGAAAGGACTGGGGAGGCATAGAGGAGTGTAGAGAGGAGATGTGTGTGGGCAATGGTAAGTTTAGCAGTCGGAGTAAGAAAATTTTTTATTCTGTACATGGATCCAAGTTTTTTGTTAACAGATTTAACTGTTTGGGTGATGTGTATGTCAAATTTGAGCTTATGGTCAATAGTTACTCCTAGTAATTTGGTATTGGTGACAGGGGTTATGATAGTCCCATTGTTGGATTTGATACAGAAGGCATTACTATCTGTGTTTGGGAGTTCTTTAACTGGGGTAGAGAAGACGTTGGAAAAAAATAATAGTAATTTGGTTTTGGTTGGGTTGAGTAGGAGTTTGAGGTAGGTAAACCATTTTTCAACCAGAGAAAAGCAGAGTTGAGTGGTGGTTTGGAGGTTGAAGAGGGAGGCATCAGAGCAGATTAAGGTGGAGTCGTCAGCGTATTGTATGCAGGTGGATTGAGGGATAACTGAGTGAAGGTCATTAATGAAGATGGAAAACAGAAGTGGTCCAAGTATTGAGCCTTGAGGGACACCAATGGTGTTGGGAAGGAGGTCTGATAGTCTATTTTGCCATAGGACAGCCTGTTTCCTATCAGCTAGGTACATTTTGAACCATGTTAGAGCTGGGGTGTCCAGATGCAAGGATTCAAGGGTGGACAGTAGGAGCTGGTGGTTGACCATGTCAAAAGCTTTTGACAGATCAAGAAAGAGGGCGGAGGATATAAGTTTACTATTGCGATTGTTATTAATGGAGTCGACAAAGGAAAGGAGGGCAGTGGTTGTACTATGGTGGGGGCGAAAGCCATGTTGGGTGTTGGATAGGAGATGATTGCACGTTAGGTAGTGAAGAAGTTGTTTGTGGATACATCTTTCCATAATTTTGCTATTGGGGACAGTATAGCTATTGGTCTATAGTTTGAGATTTCCATGGAGGTGCCTCCTTTGTGAAGTGGGATGATGTAGGATATCTTCCATACAGTGGGAATACTAACTTCAGTAATGGTTCTATTGATAAGGATGGATATAGGGTATGCAATAACTTCAGCCGCTATTTGTAAGAATTCTGCTGGGAGGTGATCAGCTGCTAGAGTGGTTGGTTTAAGTTTTTTAAGAGAGAATATATGTATGATGTGGAGACAGGTTTAAAAGTGAACTGGGTAGGGGTCTCAACTTGGGGTTGTGTGGCAGATGGGGAGAGGAGGTTAGTTGACTGGCAAGGTTTTGGATTGTCTCGGTGAAGTAAGAGTTAAAGGAATTGGCTATTTCTTCCGGCCCTTGCTCAATGAGCTTTTCGGGGGTTGGGGTAGTAGTTTTTCCTGGGTGCTGGAGGTTGTTGAAACTAGCCCAGAATTTCTTTGGGTTATTCTTGTGTTTCTGCTGGAGGTGGCAGAAGTATTGTTTTTTGTCTAAGGTAACGGCTGATTTGGTTGTGTTTCTTAGCTGTTGAAATTTGGTTCGATCTTGAGGGGTTTTTGTTGCTCTCCATTTGACCCAGGCTTGGTTACGGAGTTTAATTTTAATTTTTGTTTCTCTAGTAAGCCAAGGAGCTATGCGTATTTTGGATCTAATTTGTCTAGGATCCAAGTATCTTTAGGAATGTGTTGTTAAAGTAGGTCACACTCTCCTGGAGGGGCAGAGTTCTTAATAAGGTACAGTTACAGCATTTTAGTTCATCTAGAAATTGTTGAGGGATAAATTTCTTTTTGTTTCTGATTAGTCTATATACAGGAGGGTTGGAAGTAGGGCATTTGTGTTTAATAATATAAGTTATGAGGTGGTCACTGAGGTCATTGGGAAGGGTGCCAGTAGTGTAGTTGCTTGAGTCCCTATTGGTAAGGATCCAGTCAATGGTGCTTTCTTTTTGGAGAGAATTGCCTGTTCTGGTTGGGGTTAGGATATGTTGGGAAAAACCATATAAGTTAATGGGTTGTGGGGTTATATGGGTGGAGCAGAGAGACCAGTCAATATTAACGTCCCCAAGTACTATGGTTTCTTGTGGGTAGTTGGTGGCTGACCAGCACAAGATTTGCTCTAAGTTTTCTATATTCTTCCCCGGTGGGATATAGGTGACTAAGAGGTTAAGGCATTTTTGAGTGTTAAGGCAAATTTTTAGGGCAATTAGTTCTAGGTTGCCTTAAGTTACCTGACACTTGCTCACTAAAGCAATTATATAAGGCAGCACTAAAAATTAAAAGCACTACACCCTCACTCCCCACTGGCCCTTGTTTTCAATTATAAAGGAATTTCCAATATTATTCTAGCATGTCCAAAGGTCAGTTGTCAATCTCCTCTCCGGTCCAGCTGGTGAATCTGGGAATCTTGAGGCAATGTTACAACTGCCTCATGTACACAGACAACCCTCTCCTCCTCCCGACAAATTCCAACACATGTGAGAGATGCAACCATATAGCCAAACTGGAGGCTAAGCTCTCTCAACTCAGTACTGGCATAACCAGTCAGGAGGAGAAGGAAACCACACTCACTACAATTCCAGTCTCACATAGACCTAAAACGACAGCAAACCAAACACATAATCACACAAAAACATACTCGGAGGCTCGAAATAAAGATCTGCCTAAGCAGCAGAGACCTCCAAAGCAGACACACAAGCAACCGCTACCCCAAAACAAAACACGTGCAACACATATCTCACAAAGCCAGTGTGCCGAACAGTCACAGCCCTTAAGACTAAACAACACACCTGATACACTTGTAATAGGTGACTCTATCGTCAGGCATACTGACGTCCCGCTCACCAGGCTGAACAAGGAGAGGGTCACGGTGAGCAGCCTGCCGGGCGCTAGGATCCGCCACATAACACAAGCACTCAGGTCACTCCAAGGCAAGTACAAATATGACTCAGTCATTGTCCATGCTGGTGTGAATGACCTGAGACATACCTCCCTGGACTACATGAAAAGAGACATAGAGGAGCTCTCTGAGCATGTAGCCCAGGCCAGTATGATCCTGACCTTGAGTAGCATCTTACCCTCACCAAGAATGATGCCACAATATGAAGACAAGATGATCAATTTCAACAATTGGCTTAAGTACTGGTGTCATTCAAAGGGGATCCAATGCCTGTCAGCTTTGGATGATATGCTCCACAAGCCACGATGCTTCGCTAGGGACGGCTTGCACCTGTCACCCCTGGGCTTTCGGATATTGGCAAAGGCTCTTGCTACCTCCATAGTGCCTTTTTTAGGCAAGGCTCAAAAGACAAACCCACCTCCATTGGTATCACAAGGGATAAGAAACTAAGAGTAATGCTACTCAACGCCAGAAATCTAAACCTCAAGATGCACGCACTCGAAACTCTCCTTAGCATGGAGAACATCGATATCTGTGCAGTAACAGAAACCTGGTTCAGGGCTCCCAAGAGCACCCCAGCACTACCAGGTTATACCTCATACCATGCTTTTCGGCCCCAAAACTTGGACCGAACCACAAAAGGAGGGGGAGTATCGATATTCATCAAAGATACCCACACCTCCAGGTTGGTGGCAAAGCACAAAGCATCAGAGACTATCCATGTGCAACTAACAGTGGGTAAAACTGCCTTCCAGTTTATAGCCTGCTACAGACCACCCTCCCAAACCCAGGAACCCCACTCGGCCTTCCTGAGAACACTTGAAAATATGAAGGTCTCTCCAAACACCATTATATTGGGCAACTTCAACTACCCAAACATAGACTGGGAGCATTACTCTAGCTCCAACACCCTAGCCCAAAGGTTCCTAGAATTTATAAACACAAATGCTATGGAACAACTTGTTACCACTCCCACAAGAGGGGAAAACATACTGGACCTGATCATCACCAATATGGGGACTCTATGCTCTAGACCAGAAGTGTATCCCTCACTGGTAAGATCAGACCATAAACTAATCTTACTGGATATTCACATCCCGACCCCAACCCTGCCCAGAAAACCACAGTGAAAAACTTCTCTAAAGCAAATTTCACACTCCTCAAAACTGAGGTGGAATCCTTCAAAGTCCCTGGGCCTGTGGAAAATATGGCCCAAACCGCAGAATCCTTTATAAACGCATTCTATGAACACCTTCAGGAATGCATGGATCATGCAATCCCAAATAAAACCAAGACCCAATCCTCCAAAGCAGACATCCTGTCTGGTGGACCCCAGCCATAAACAAACTATACAATAGAAGGAGGAAGCTACTAAATGATAGAGCAAAATCCCAAAAAGGGAAGGCATCACTGATCAGTATTAGCAAAAACTACAGGCACTCATAAAATTGTCTAAGGCCAGCTTCGAGAGAAAAATTGCACAGGACACTAAGGATAATCACAAGGCTTTCTTTAGTTATGTTAGGAAGCTGGGTGGTAATTCCCAGATATGCTCAGAATTAGTCCAAAATGACAAAAAATACACCGAACCCACAGACATTGCCAACATCCTAACTGACAGGTTCAGCGCAAACTTCTCCCCCCCACCAAAAGGGCAAATATCTATCCCAGCAGAGTGCTGCCCCCCTGACATCTCAGATGCTCAGGTAAGAGCCACCCTCTCCAAAGCAAAAAACACAGCATCAATGGGACTAGACTGTGTCCCGGCTGCCCTACATGAACTCCAAGAAGAGCTAAACCCAAACATAAAACTACTGTTCAATCTCAGCCTTACTACAGGATATGTGCCCAAAGAGTGGTGTACAGCAACAGTGGTCCCTCTCCATAAAGGTGGTGCCTCAACGGATCCTGGAAACTATCACCCCATAAGCCTGACTAGCTTGGTCTGCAAAGCTATGGAATGGATCATCATGGACCTCATAAATAAAGATATTGGGGACCTACAGACACTGGATCCTACCCAGTTTGGCTTTGTTAAGGGCAGATCCTGCCTCTTAAACCTGGTTGATTTCTTTGAAACAGTCACCAAGGCCATTGACGAGGGGAAGGTGGTCCACACAGCCTACCTGGACCTCGCAAAAGCCTTCGATACAATACCCCACTCGGGCATTATAGATAAGCTCACCAGCTTAAATATAAACCCCTATGTCACTAGATGGATTGCAAACTGGCTCAAGGACAGAACCCACATGGTTAGAATTGCTGGAGCCATGTCAGACTCCAAATCAGTTACAAGTGGTGTCCCACAAGGCTCAGTCTTGGGACCTCTCTTGTTCAGTATATATTTCTCGGAGGTACAGGCCAACACGGAAGGACTGTGGCTGACCAAGTTCGCAGACGACTGCAAACTGGGTGTCATAATCGACTCTCCAGCCGACACAAACATTCTCCAAAAGGGCCTCATAAAAACAGACAACTGGTGCCAGAGCCATGGCCTCAGGCTAAATGCCAAAAAGTGTATAGTCATCCCCTTTGGCAAAAACAAAGTGCCCACAAATTACCACATAGGTGGTAATCCATTAAGTACAGAAGAAGTAATTAGGGACCTGGGGACCCAAGTTGATAGCAATCTCTCATTTGACAACCACGTGGCGAAATTGGTTAGAAAAACATTTTATATAGCCCACCTAATCATAAAGGGATTCCCATCTAGATCAGGGGAGGTCATCGTGCCTCTTTACTCATCCCTCATCAGGCCCATAATTGAGTACAATGCCCCTTTTGGGATGTACCTTACCAGACACCTGCAGCAACTGGAAAGACCCCAAAAGTACCTCACCAAGAGGATCAAAGGGCTCAAACAGATGCCATATGCTGTCCGGTTAAAGAAACTCCAGCTCTACTCAGTGGCATACCGCCTGTTCAGAGGCGATCTGTGCCTGACGTATAAAGCCATGTCCAACGAGGAATTAATGGACATGTTGCACCTCAGAAAATCCAAATCCCATCGAGCTACACGCTCGAGAGACTTGAACCTTAGCACTGAAATAAATAGGACATGCTGGAGGGACAGATTCATAACCCAGAGGCTCCCTTCACTCTGGAATAAAATCCCAGTCCAGGTTAGGCAGAGTCCCTCATTGACTCTCTTCAAGAGGAATCTTTATGAGTGGATGGGAGATCGTAGGTTTACCCCAGGTATCACTTCTGTGTCACTGTTAGACAGAGGCACAGTATACTAACCTCGAAAAAGGGCATAGCAAAATAAATTTAAAATGGGTGGCGAAAGCCAAACACATTCTGGCTAGGCTTATAAATGCCCTAGGGCAGATA
This sequence comes from Protopterus annectens, assembly GCF_019279795.1. Classification (NCBI taxonomy): domain Eukaryota; kingdom Metazoa; phylum Chordata; order Ceratodontiformes; family Protopteridae; genus Protopterus; species Protopterus annectens. Next base: position 1,681,112,798 of record NC_056731.1, on the reverse strand, counting down.
GCCTAGTATGAACCTATGAACCTATGCCCCTACAGGCTGTTCCTGGATCGCTCGTCGGACATGATGGCTGCATGGAGTCTTACTCTACTCTAAGACTCCATGCAAGCCTTCATGAATCCGGCCCATTAGCTTAACTAACACATGTTTATATTTACATTATTTATATTTGCTGTTGTCTACCTGTTATTCTTGTGCATTGTAGCAGATGTATTTTAGATGAAAAGAAAATACATGCATGTCAGTCTCATGAATTTAAATCTTTATTTAAGCATGTCAATCTTGTGACTTTAAATCTTTATTCTTATTAACTATTGTTATTTAATTTTATGCACTAGAACTGTTTTGTTTACCTTTTGACTATGCTAAGAATGGCAGTCATATGCTCTACTTTACTGTAGTACTGGTAAATGTCTTGCTTTAACTGAATGGAAGTTTTGAACATTTGAGAATGATTTTTCCAGACATCAGATCCTAACATCCTACCATGTATATTTAACCATTTTCAAAAACACAAACATATTATAAAATATATCTCTTTTGTACAGATCAGCTGTAGTTTTCTGCTTTTTCCCAATGTTCTCTTAAGCTCAGCTAACTTATTTCCTTTATTTTGTAACTGCTGTTTAACAGTTTCCTGTAATGTTGTATGGTCTTTCTAAGCTTCTTTAGTAACCTGTTGTGCTGAATCTAAAACTCCTATGCACTTTTGAAAAGATGTATGTATAACTTGTCTAAACTTCCTGAACTCATTGTGTCTGTCTCTTAGAAGTTTACTACATTGTTTTGTAACAAAATGTACTAGAGGTTCTATCAGTAACTGATTTGACTGTTCTTGCAACTCTGAAATAAACCTTTTACATCTGGTGACAGAACATAATTGTCTAACATTTGAATATAATGTCAGCATATTAACTTTTCTTAGTTCTTTACCATTAACATTTTTGTCTGTACAGTTTAACCTTTGAATAGTGGCATGCACTGTATTTTTATGACATTGTAAACGCAATAAACATTTTTTTATACCCCACATGATTTTGTTTCAGATACCAGTCAAATATTGCAATCCATTTGCATAATGCCTTACTATTAACTTGCCCTAATAAGGTTTTACATTTGCTAATATGCTGTATATGCATTTCATTCTGTTATTATTATTATTATTATTATTATTATTATTATTATTATTACCTCTATGGCATTCATACTGTATGTAACACAGAAAAAATTCTTACCAGTCAACAGAGAGGCAGATGGCCAAGCTGCTTTACTGTAGATGTTTGAAAAGTCTCTGTAGTCACTTGTGAAGTTGGTACAGCAAAACTGGCAGTTTCAGTCTTACAACTTTGTATTGTACCTTTTTTGGAGAATTTATGGCATTGCTCACCTTCCTGCACTGTAGTCTCTCTCCGGATTAGACATCTGATAAATTGTATTATTGCTGCAAACTGTAGAAAACTGTAGAAATATGAAGTACTTCACATAAACGTTAGTTACTGTGCTTTTACACGAGTGACTTTATACAAGGCATTACCCACTCACTCCCCCTGATTTTGGATACAGGCTAGGAACATTCATTAGGGTCACCATTGAAAAATGTATTTTAATGTGCGCTGCTTCTATGCTGTGCTGGATCCAAAGTCTTCTTAAGACACACGGTCTTGCTGGCTGTTTACTGCTGAATCAGAGACACAGAGCTTTGCATGGCTCCATCTGTAGTCTGTTTAAAGCACCAAGCCTTTCAAATTGCACACTGATAAAGAAATATATTTTGCAGCTATAAGAACAGTTACAGATAACTTATTTTTTATAATAAACCACATGTACTCTTTCTGTCAGATTGTAGTTTATATTTACAAAGTATTCCTTCATTACAGATATGAATGATGACTTCTACAAAATACCTCCCTCTGTCTCTCTCTCTCATAACTGAACTACTACAATTGCTATATAGAGTGCTAGTCACACACATAGATTTTGTTGTTTCCTCTTGGTATCTTTTTTGGCCTTCTGTGGGAAGTCACATAATGTCTGTTTTTAGACTTTTCTATTGTCCTGTCAGCAGTTCTGCTGATGTGAAAATGCACAGATCCATGCAATCAGAATAATAGAAGTATGAAAGGAAACATCTGTTCTGTTCCTATTGAAAAAAACATCACGTATTGCTGAGTTTAGATATTTGTTCTGAAAACATGAGAAAAGCATGTGATACTTGCTTTCCAATATTGCTTTGTTAGGCTTTTTTTTTTTTTTTTTTTTTTTGATGCTGTGAAGAGAAGCCTGTCTGTTATACATATAGTATGAATGCCCATTTTACATTGCTAAACTCTATACATATATTCAAGCAAAATTTTATTCTATGCTTTATCTTTCAGCATATTTACAATAGAATTAATTTCAGCCTTATATCCATAATCTCTAACACAGGTGTTAACCTTCTCCTCTTGACTGACTAGCACAATCTTGGCCGGAGAGAGCTTTGTTTCCAGTTTGGCTATGTAAGTGCATCTCTCACAGGTTGTAGTGTTGGATGATAGGAAGAGAGGATTGTTTGTGTACATGAGGCAGTTGCCGCATTGCCCCAGTATGCCCAGATTTACCAGGAAGTCAGGAGAAATCGCCGGAAGCTGGCGCTTGGACATGCCTGTTCAGGTGCTTTTTTTTGTAAAGTACAAGAGCTGTTTTCCCTTACCTTTGCAAGGTACTTTGCAATTATAGGCTGTTTAGTGCATACAATTAATTTATCCTTATTGACAAGGAGAGTTGAGTGCTTGTATCAGTTTTAGGCTTCCTAGTGCTTTCCAGCAGGTTTTAGAGCAAGTGCTAGTCACAGGGGTTCATATTTTAGTTCTACTACTGAGAAACCAGCTAGTTCTAAGGAAAATTTTGAAGAGCAGACTTTCTGGCACCTGGAATAGTTTAACAGTAGCCCTGCCGTGCTCACAATGTGAAAAATGCATAAACACATGCAATTTTAAGCCAGAAAGTTGAAAGGGATATAAATCAGCCCAAAAAAGCTAATAAAAGCAGAATTTCAGAGCTGGAAACCACTCATCTAGTGTTAGACAGGCAGTACAATGCTCACCACTCCCACTGTTAAGCAGTAGGACTTCCCTCTATCACAGCAAGGTCTGGAGAGCTCTGAACACAGAAAATAAAGTCCTGAGCCAAGCAAATCCTGGGATCTGGACTATACTGGCTAGGAAAGGTGGGAAATGAGCAAACAAGATAGTATTTTTTTTTTGGTTAAAACAGGCTAAACAATGCAATAATACAGTAAATAAACACAGCAAAGGCTAACACACTTGAGTGTGTAGTCCTAAACAGTAAATACAATTAAAACTCTGCAAAATTAACAATTTAAAACTTTTTTAATGAAGCAAGGCAAGTGCACGACTGAAAAACGATTTAAGAGGTAGTAATACAGTAGAATAACTAGCTAGTCTACATATACATATGTTACATCATCTCCACATTGCCATTGTATATAGTCCTATGTTATGTTGTACCAGCTCCATGCTCTCACTGTATATACTCCTACATTATATTACATCAGCTCCATACTCTCACTGTATATACTTCTGTATTATGTTACATCATCTCCACACCGCCATTGTATATACTCCTATATTATGTTGTATCAGCTCCATGCTCTCAATGTATATACTTCTACATTATTTTTTTTCTCAAATAATTTTTTATTTTTTTCAAATAAAAAAAAAAAACAATACATACAGAATTGAAGAACAGTACAATCCTAAATAAAAACATGCAAGTTAAACCATGAACAAGGAATACCGTTAAAACACCATTTAAAAAAAAAAAAAAAAAAAACACCAATCAAGCTACCATATAAGTATAAAGACATAGCAATAAACTGTAAGTATGAGAGAAAAAAAATGGCACCCCAAAGGATATAATTAAGGGAATGACACATAAAATGAGGAGATAAGACATTAGTCACATAGGATTACATCTAATAGGCATTTCCATAGATTGGTGAAATAGACTTTCTTCCTAAGACAAAGAATAATGAGTTTTTGAGCTGATATATGTTTAACTGCCATCTCTTTAAAACCCTGCCAAGACATTTTTGTTCGATCTATCCAATTATTAGTGATGTAGAGTTTGATTAGAGAACAAAGAGTGATTAAAATGTGCAAGTGTAATTTGGGCATCTTAACTAGTGGAATATTTAATATGGCTGTTTCCCATGAGAGTGTGGAATTGTAGTAACCCATTTTTTTTAGTCGCACTTTGAGAGAGCACCATAATTTATAGGAATGGTTACAGTGCCATATGATATGAAAGAGATCGGCTCTCAGACAGGGGCAACATGTACAAGCAGGGGAATTGTTGGGATTAAATTTATTGAGTATTACAGGTGTATAGTACGAGTTGTTATTCAACATCAATTGGGTATACAATAATTTTTTGAAGGGGGCAAGTTCTAGAGTGGTTTTTATGGCTAGTAGTTTTTGATCCTCTGTGATAGGTGGATTTGTATTGTCCAAGTAGGTGGAGAAAAGGCAATTATTGTTGTAGAGTAATGGTTTTAGTAACTTGTAGGAGGAGGAGATGGTTTTAGTGGGGTTAGAAAGTGTAGAAATAATTTCGGATAGTTTATCTATTTCCCGAGTATATGATGGAATACATATAATTTGTGAGGATATGAGTTCTCGTAGTTGACGGAGAATGACTGTATATTTATTATTGGCCTTAAAAATTCCACTTAGTTCTGTAATTGATAGAGACTTATGTTTGAGAAGGTCCCACACCGTAAGGTCCATGATAAGGGGGTATTCACAGAGATCAGTCATATTGCTATTGATTTTAAGATTTGGATTAAGATGAAGAGGTTGTAGAAGGGGAAGAGTATTTTCAAGATTAATGTCTTTAATCATTTTTTGGAATAATCTAATTTTATGCTTCAGTAAGGGGAGTAATTTGGAATTATTTAGAGAAAGATGGGAAAGAAATGGGATAGCTTTTGGGTTGATTTTGTTGGAGGTCACATGACGGTGCCAAATCTTCAACCATGCAGGAACATGCGCGTGTGATTTAGTATTCATGTTTGAAATGGACCATAGTCTGTTTGAAGAGATGATCGTATAGTAGAGATGAAAGTTTGGAAGACCCACCCCTCCTTTCTCTTTGGGGAAAGTAAGTTTACAGTAAGAGATCCTGACTTTCTTGGGAAACCAGAGAAATTTTGCTATGTTTTTGTTGAATTTGGAGAATAGGTTGTTTGATATCATTATATTCGTAGCATTAAATTGATATAGAAGTCTCGGTAAGATATTCATTTTTACAATGGCTACTTTAGAAAGGAATGCTAATTTCAAGAGTTTCCACCTTTGTAAATCTTGACAAATAAACACCCACGATTTTAGTAAATTATTTTGAAGCATAGAGGCTTGGTTGTGTTCAAAATTAATGCCGAGATATTTGATACTATATGAAATATGGAAGGAGGATTCAGGGAAAAAGAAGGATTTATGAGCGTCAGGGTTAATTGGGAGGATATGTGATTTTTTTCTTAGTAATTTGGAGACTAGAAGCACAAGAAAAGTTATTAATTGCATTTATAATTTTGGGTAAGTCAGAGTTGGGATAGTGAAAGTATAGATTCAAATCATCAGCAAAAGCCGATAAAGCAACTTGTGTGTTTAATATTCTAGGGATCGTGTGGTGCATATTCTGATCGATATAGAGGAAAAAAGGTTCAATAAATATATTAAAAAGGAAAGGAGAAAGTGGACAACCTTGCCTTGTTCCATTGGTAATCAGAATCGTATTAGATCTTTTTCTATTTATATATAAAGAGGTGTAAGAATTTGTATATAGAATTCTGATCATATCTGAAAAAGTTTTAGGGATATTGAAATGGGACAAGGTGAAGAATAGAAAGTCCCAATTTACTCTGTCAAATGCTTTTGAGGCATCAAGAGTCAGGGCATATAACGGATTTTTATCTCTTTTAGTAAAGTGTATTAGAGAATCTAAAGTTAGAGTATTGTCCCATGTGTGTCTGTTGCACATAAATCCAGCTTGATCCTGTGATATTATATGTGGCATTATCTGTTTAAGTCTGTTAGCCAGGATAGCAGCAAATATTTTACTATCTACATTAATAAGCGAGATGGGTCTGTAACTGTGAGGATCTGTTTTGTCTTGATCATTTTTTAAAATTAAAATTGTTTTTGAGATATTCCAATGTAAGTCAGTAATTCCTTCTTTTATAATAAAGTTGAAAACCTTGAGAAGAATAGGGGCAAGTTTTAAACTAAAGGTTTTAAAAAAGTTGGTGGTAAAACCATCTGGGCCAGGAGATTTGCCTGCTTTGAGATTGCTAATGACATTTTGAATCTCTTGAATATTAAACGGGGCGGATAAGAGGGACGATTGATCTAGATTAAGAGAGGGAACTGTGATTGAGTTGAGAAAGGTTTCTATTTGGGTGTTTAAGGGATTATGTTCATTCTTACTATAAATATCAGAGTATAAATCATGAAATAATTGGATTATTTCAGAGTCTGATTTGTAGAGTTTCCCCTTATACTGGAGCATGGAAATTTTGGCAGCACCCTTATTATTCCTAAGTATTCTAGCAAGAGTTCTCGAGGGAATTTGCGCCCATTCAGAATATGTAGCAATGCATCTTTGTTCCTGAAGAGAGTAGTTATGAGAGTGTAAGTCCAGTAATTCTTTGCGTGTTGCTTTAATCAAATCCTCTAACTTTGGGTCAGGTTGTGTTCTCTGTTTTTTCTCTAGGGATGCTAGAGTTAGGAGCAGATTTGATTCATTTTTTTATTGAGTTTTTTAAAGAATGAGGCTTTACTGATCAGAAATCCTCTTAACTCTGCCTTACAGGCTGCCCATTGTATATCTGGTGCAATTTGGGAATTTCCAAAATTAGAATATAGGTCAGAAAGTGTACAATTAATTTTTTTTAGGATCTCCTTGCTATTTAATAGATTATTATTAAGGGACCAGTTAGAATAGGAAAATGAAGTGTGTGTGAAACTAATTTTAAAGGATATTCTAGCATGATCTGATAAAAATCTAGGTTCACTGGTGAAGGTATTGTTAAATTTAGAAAAAAAATTGGAGACTAGAAAAAAGTCAAGACGAGACCACGATTTATGGCAGTTGGAGTAGAAAGTGTATAAGTTGTCCTTAGTTAAGATATTACTAAATGCAATAGTGTCCATAAGGTAAAAGTCTGAAATAAGTTCTTCTAGAGCTACAGAGGCTTGAAAGTTATATGATAAAGAATTACTGGTGCGGTCTAAATTAGGATTGATTACCGCATTCCAATCTCCACCTATTATATATAGATAATTTTGGAACGAACTAAGGATATTATGGATTTCTAATATGAAGGTGTGTTGTTGGGAACAAGGTCCATAAAGATTCAGAAAAAGAACTGGTTTAGTTGTGTCAGGGAGAAAGGAAGTAAAATAGCACCACCTACCATGCTTATCTGATTTGATTTCATTTATAGTGCCCTGAAATTGTTTCTTGATTATAATGGCTACCCCCTTAGAGTTTGTGCTATCCCCATCTGCTATAATAGTTCTAATCCATTTCCTGTTGGCAACTTTCTCCCATCCCTCTTTTGACAAATGTGTTTCCTGTAGGAAGCAAATATTGGCCTGAGATTTGAAAATAAGATGAAGTAATAGATTTTTTTTTGCAGCATTTTGTAAGCCTTTAACATTCCAACTATCAATGGTCCAGGTCATGGATACAGAAAGTCAAATGAGAATAGCGAAGCATTATAGAGTTCTGTGATTGTTAAAGAATCAGAGTGGGACAATGGGTGCTGTGAGTATATTGCCAAGGAGTTAAATAGGGTGACATGAGTATATATCCGCAAAAGTACTGTCTTTACACAGAATTTAAACATAACAGTAAAGGTAGCCAAAAACTTCTTCTTACTATCCCCAGTGCCTAACCACCCAAACCCCTTGAAAGAAGAAGAATAAAAACACACATACCAAAACCAAAACCAGGACGATATTATACATATGTACAGACTACTGTTATTCCAACAAAGCATCAACCTAAAGAGCCAACAGCACACACATGAGCATCCCAGTAACTATATATTAATGAACATAATATGAGTAAGCAATAGGAAGTCCTAGAATGATATTAACTCAAACAGACGACTTAAGCAATATATATCATAACCGAGTTGTACTTAGATTCTAGGATAACAAAAACATAAAATGTAGACCAATACCCTTTATAGAGCACTAAACTGTTATTTAATTGAACAATGAGAATATAACAATCCTGAATGATTCTGCATCTTGATAGAAAAAAAAAATAGTATCCATGTGTAGAGCAGTTCTCTACTTGTGTTAGGATTATGCGGCAAAAAAAAAAAGAGTAATGAAGCTCATTAAAGACCAAGTACATCTAGTTAATAAGTCTGTAATAGAGCACCGAGGGCAACGTCAGAGGATCAGAATATAACTAAAAAAAAAAAAAAAACAGTCTTCAGTCTCATTGCAAGTGAAATTCCAAAGCTCATAGCCAATTATAAATAAGCAACTGGTTAGAATTGGCTTAATATGTAAACTAAAACTGTGTAAGATGAAACGCTCTACTAACATAGTTAAAGAAAACAAATACACTTCTATGTACACTTGAGGGCCACATCACAGAACACTAACACCAGCCCATGAAGTACACAGTATGTGAACCAATAGTGACGCAGCGCAAGGGTCTGAAGTATGTATAAGACAAGCATCATCTTCATGGATAATTAAAGCATACATTAACCAAAACATTATTATAAATATATATATACAAAATATTGCTCTTCTATCAGATCCTCAGCCTAGAGCATTACCCTTAGAAACAAAGAGCAACCATAGTTTGATAATATCATGAAAATTGTGAGATGTGACTGTAACAAGTAGGAAAAAAAAACAGTATAGGTAATTTCACACGTCTGTTTGTATGAATAAGCTATAAGGAGTCCAAGTTTCTAACATTTGAATACTATTCAGATCTTACTTATAATAATAGACTAAATATATTCTAGATATAATTTTCACCTTTCTCTATAATCCTAATCTAGCTAAGTGCTAAAAACTACCATTGACTATCAACTTTATTCACCTAGCATTCAAACAAACAGATTTCTTGCTTTCCAAGAATAAAGGGAGCAGTTGAAAAACACAGATTTGTTAGCAGCTACACCCACGAGTGAAGCCTGATACATGTCTAGCTACATGAGAATATACGTTTCCAATATTAATAATTTACCACCATAGGTAATAATAAAGGTTCAGCAACAGCAACCATATTATCTTTAACTTGAAGGTTCAACAGCTCAGTTTAAGAGTCTAGCGACTGGGACACGAAAAGCATAAGTGTATAGCGACTGGGAAATAAAGAACAACTGCATTGTGTCTTTAGAAGTCATAAGATTAATATTAACATTAATAGCAGATTGCCAGTACCATATTCTGTTCTGTACATTCTTCCAAGAAGATCCGACACCAGAAGCACCACGTTCCTTGATCGCTCGAGTTCGCAGTAGACCAAAAGGTAAAGTTGAAGTGTTTGGCTGCAAAGTGTACAAGAGTGCGTTGCGTGAACTCCAGGAAGCGTTACGAAGTAATATGTCCCAGTAGCAAACAGCTATCAGTAGGACTGTTCCTGTCATATAAGAAAAAAATCAAACAAACGAGCATTAACTATAATAAGGAGATCTTAGATAGAAAAAATTATGGCACCATAAAGCGAGCAAGTCGCTAAAGCATATCAGGAGATTGGACTAGCAGAATTAAACAACAGGTAAGCTCAGCAAGATATATCAAACTCCGTAATAGGCAAATACACATGCTCGCAATTTTCAAACTGGAGATTTGTTAAAAGCCTTGATAAAGGCTGATTTTGCCTCCGCTTGTGTGGTAGCAGTGTATTTAATTTCTTTGTTAAAGAAAATTAATGTATTGGGATAGCGCATTTGAAACTTTATATTTTTTTGAATGAGATCCGAACAAAACGGAGCCAATTTACGTCTGTTTTCTTTGATGGCCAGAGGAAAATCTTGAGAGAATGTAATTTTGTGATTTTTCCACATGAGTGGATTGTGTTTTCTTGCAGAAGATAAAATCTGTTGTGTAATTTGGTAATTAAGCAATTTAGTATATACTTGATGGGGAGTTTGTGTGTCTTGGCGCTTATGTAATGCACGGTGAGCTCTTTCGATAATTATTTCAGGTTTGTCACCATCTAATTGTAAAAGAGCTTCAAATATCTGTCTTGTAATGATAAGTAAGCCTTGATTGTCATAGTTCTCAGGGAGACCTCTTATCAGAATATTGTTTCTCTGACTTCTTGCTTCTAGATCAGTTAATTTCAGTTGTAATTCTTTTATGGCATCTGATTTGGTAGATAACTCGTCAGAAAGAGATTGTATTAGAAGATCATTTGACTGTGTTTTTTGTTCAAGTGCGTCCACTCTTACAACAATTTGACTAATAGACTTTGCTAGAGTTGAAAGTTGTTCCGAGAAGTTTTGTATAGCTGAGTGTATGGGAAGTAAGGCCTGTTTTAGTTCCTCCATGTGGAAACTAGTATCATCATTAGAACTGATATTGCTTTTGCTATATTCATTCTGCTGTTTGTTAGTTTTTTGTCTTTTTGAAATATTTTCCTTTTCTGGCGAAAAAATTGCAGAAGATTTGGCTTTTATTGTTTGTGTTTCCATAATAACAGGATCACTTGAAGGTTTCAGTTGCCTGGCCATGTGGTCTTCGGAGTGGTGAAGCTGTAGTCCGGCCTTGTCAGTCTCTGTGAGTATTTTGCTTTGAAGAGAAATATAGGTTTTATGTCTTAATTTGAGCTTTTTTATAGATCAGAAGTGCTGAATTGTCCAAAAAATCCAACAATGTAGAATTAGTCCTTGTTTCTAGGAACTTCTCGTAGCTTTAGAAAGAAATAAAACTTATTAAATATAAATTGAAGTAAGGAGCTCTGTGTAGATGCAGTTCACTAGCCGACCACCATTTTGGAATCGTATATACTTCTACATTATATTACATCAGATATGTAGTCTCATTGTATATACTCCTACATTGTTACATCAGCTCCATACTGTCATTGCATATACTCTTACATTATGTTACATTGGCTCCATACTCTCATTGAATATACCTCTACATTTTGTTACATTTTTATTTATTTATTTTGACATTTGCTAACCGTGTATATCTGACTGGGCAGGTGCCCTTTTTTCAGCAGAGGCCCGTGGAGAAATGCTCCACATAGAAAAAACTTTAAATACACAAACAACTCTAAATGCAAAAAAAAATTTAAATACAGAAAAAAATGTTAAGTACACAATGAACTCTAAATACAGAAAAAATGTAGCAATAGAAAAAACTCAATACAGAAAAAAACTCTAAAAACAGAAGAAAAGAAATACAAAGTAAAATACTACTGAACAAAGTGTTGGAGAAGATGTTACATAGGAGGAATAAGAAAAGCAATAAAACAACATTTTTAATATTTGCGTGTAGGACTGGAGAAAGTGTAAACATAAATGGGCATGTAGATGAGAAGAGTCTGGCGAATTTTATAGTGTCACACTAGTTTGCTTCTTGTATTAGAGGAAGGGGTGAAAGTGATAGACAACTGAAGTAAAGAAGGAGTGGGTGCATGGCAAGGTGGGGTATGTGGAAGTTTGAGATGGAGGTGAAAGAGGGGTGCAAGAGGGGGAAATAAGAAGTAAGATATGAGGGAATCGGTGAAGAGTGAAGGGTGAGGAGGAGGGGATGAGAGAGTTAGGTTGGGTTCTGGCAGGAGCAGAGCCATGAATTCATTAGTGTCATCCTTAATGCCTTTTTGAAGTTGAGGGTATTTGATATAGTTCTGATGGTTAGAGGAAGTCTGTTCTAGGCCAAGCCTACAGAGTAGGTTTTGGCCTATTGTTTTTTTTGGGCTTGTAGATTTCCAACAGAAGTTGGTCAGAACTGCAGAGAGAGTGATTTGGAGTACAGAAGGAGATGAGGGATGAGATGGCAGGGCAGGAGTTGGGTTTGTTAATACTGGAGTGAGTAAGGGGCAATTAAGCTTGAGAAGTTGCTGAGGTAGCTCAAGCCAATTTAGTGATTTAAGAGAAAGACTGTGGTATGTATTGTAGGGTTCATTTGTGGCACACCTAGAGACTTTATTATATGTGAGTTCAAGTTTAGATTTTAGGGAGGGTTGTAGGTTGACTAAGATAGGAGAGGCTTTGAGTAGAGTGGGAAGAAGATAGGAAAAGGCCAGAGAGAGACTGGAGTCCTTGGTGAGGAACTTTTTGTTTCTATAGACTAAGCTAAGTTTTTGATGATTTTTTATATAATTTTGAACATGTAGATCGAATTTGAGTTGATCATCAATAATGATGCCCAGGAGCTTGGTGTGTGTTTCTACATTTATTACTGCATTGTTGAGGGATGTGATAATGAAGGACAATTTAAGATGAGAGTGAGATTTTGGGAAAAGTAGGAGAAGTTTATTTTTTTGGGTTGAGTACAAGTTGATTATCAGACAACTTTCAATGGAGTTGACGGAGTTTTGGGTAACAGAGTGGAGGTGTGAAGGATTATCAGATGTGCAGATGATAGCAGAGTCATCAGCGTATTGTATAAGACAAGATTGAGAGCAGGATGTATGGATGCAGTTAGTAAAGATGGTGAATAGTAGAGGTCCATTGAATGAAACCTTGTAGTATTCCAGTATTAACATGGAGGAAGTCTGAGAATGAAGTGAGCCAGTTAACAGACTGCTGTCTTTTAGAAAGATAGCTGGAAAACCATTTGAGTGTTGAGTTGAAGAAACCAAGACCAGACATTTTAGTGAGCAGCTTGTGGTGAGAGACAGTGTTGAAAGCTTTAGAAAGGTTGAGTAATAGGCAGGATACTAGGTTATTTTTGTCTCTGGCTTGAGAGATAGTATGAGTAAAGGAAATTAGGGTAGACGTTTTGCTATGGATAAAGCAAAAGCTGTCTGTGTTTAAATGAGTAGATTTTCTTGTAGAAGATGTTCAAGGAGTTGTTTGTGTATGCATGTTTGAGGTATTTTTGAAAGGGGGATCAGAATAGCTATGGGCCTGTAGTTTGAAAGGTCAGTGGAGTGTCCACCTTTGTGAATTGGAATAATGAAGAAATGTTTCCAGATAGAAGTTACTGTAAATTCTTGGATATATCTAAAGAAAAGTGCTGAGGTAAGGCTCCAGGATCCAAAATAATACGATAGAAATAAACTCCTCACAGTACTGTCTTTATTGAAACACTAGCGCTTTCACACAAAGCTTCTTCAGGTGTATGTAAAACAATAAAAAACACACCTTTATATAAGAAACGATCAAATCACATGACTACAAACAAATCATCTTAAAGACATATAACCAATGAAAAACTTCCAGTGAAAAAATAAAAACAGTACATTGAACCTCATAAAACATGTATATATAAAAAATACATATATAAAAGCATAAAAACATGTATATATAAAAATACATGTTTACATACAAAAATCATCTATTTAAACCTCTCTTGCAGAGTATTGGTTTCATGGGCACACAGTCATTGAGCCCATGACCAAAATTTGCTCTTAACATCACTATCCATCTTGCCTCAATCTCTTCAGTCCTGGCTCTAATGTCCCCTCCTCTAGCACTCTCATATGCCCTAGATAAAACCTTAAAGTGAAATTTATGTTGCTCACGCATACTATTGACATGCTTAGCTAAAGCATTAACCTTAGTCCCTTTCTTAATATGATAAGCATGCTCCCTTATGCTCTCCCTTAAAGTACGGTCTGTTTTCCCTACATAAAAATTATTACAGACAACACAGTTAGCTACATAGACCACATGGGAACTCTCACAAGTAGCATTAACCCTAACATCAAAGGTCTTCCCTGTGTCAGGATGTTTAAAAAATAAAGATTCATCAATAAAGCTACATTGCCCACATTTACCACACGGTCTAGTTCCATATATCAACCCTTCATCAGATACTTCTCTAACTCTACATAACCTTTTCTTTAAATTCTTTTTATTCCTGAAGTTATATTGGGGTTTCAACCCTACAATACCAGAAATTAATGGATTTGTTGTCAAAATTTCCCAAAGTCTACTAATGATGTCTGTATAAATCTTAACATCTCTAGCATATGGAACACATACTTTCAATCTGTTGTCATTTTTCCTAGATTGTTTGAAAGTCTCTTCTGAGAAGTAAGGTCTAGCCCTAGTATGCCTCAACCGCCTAATCACCATCTCATTTTTCATTATCATGGTGTGATGATAGCCCCTTTGCATCAATTCACTGTTAGTGTTAGACATCTGCTTTTCATATTCTTCATTTTTAGCACTCAACCTAGAGGCTCTATAGAACTGATTCTGAGCAACGTTATTAAACACATAATGTGGATGCATACTATCCCTAGATAATAAATTATTTACTCTACATTCTTTCCTATACATCCTAGTGGAAATCTTACCAAATAAGTCCTTCTCAATATACACATCTAGGAAACTAATTCCTGAATCTGAATAATTCAAAGTAAATCTTAAAAACTGTGTCGTGACAGTGAGATACTCAATAAATTCAATGAGTTGACCAACTGTACCTTTCCATAGGATAAAACAATCATCAACAAATCTTCTGTAAAATAACACAAGAGAACTAAATGGACCTTTAAATATATACTCAGTCTCCCATGTTACCATCACAGCATTTGCATAGCTGTTGGAGCAAGAGCTCCCCATTGCTACACCATTTTTCTGCCAGTATACTTGCCCATTGAACAGGAATACATTATTATAGAGAACAATTCCCATCAATCTCTGTAACAACACTATTTCGTCTGCTTTATATAGACCAACTTTAATCAATAACTCTCTTAAAAAGTCTGTCCCTTTGTCATTAGGAATCACAGTAAAAAGGGAGACTACATCAAGGGTAGCAAATATAAAATGCCCATTCACAACACCTTTCTCAGTAAATTCATACAAATCATGTAAAAATGTTTAGTATTCCTTAAAACATGTCTTAACATATCTATAACAGGCCTCAATTTCTTCTCAATAAAAATAGATATAGACTCAGTACACCACCCTCTACCCGAGACTATAGGTCTCATAGGTGGCCTCCTGGAATTCTTATGTAATTTTGGTAAACCCTGGATAATGGGTAATACAGGTTTAGGAACCAAAAACTACTTGGTTAGATCATCACTTATTAAACCTAATTGTTGCATAGATCTTATTTGGTTGTTAACTGATTCAACCATTTTTTCAACTTGTGTGGTTATGATTCTTATATAGAAACCTTCATCATTTAACATCTCTTGCATTAACTCTTCATAGTCACTAATGTCTAATAACACTACCTGTCTCCCCTTATCTGCGGGTCTAATTATTAAGCTCATATCATTTTCAAGCCTGTGTAATGCTTTAAACTCATCCTTACTTAAATTATACTTTTTATCCCTATGTTTTCTACCATTAAATGCATTATAAATGTCTGAAACACAAATCTGTTCAAAGGCATTAACAAGTGCATTTTGTTTCGGAATAAAAGCACTGGGTTTTTTAAAATTAAAATTATGTTCATCTTGTCCTTGTTGAAACATATATTTCAATGTTAAATTTCTAGTAAACATTTTCAAATCAAAAATTATATAAGTTATACACATATCTGTTGATGGTATAAAGGATAAACATTTCATTAAACTGAGTTAGCGGACAGTTTTAGGAAGACTGACGGTAGATTATCTGTTGAGGGAGAGCAGGGCTTTTATTTGGTCAGCAGTTATTTGATGTAGGCAGTGGGAATAGGTTTGAGTGAAAAGGTAGGTTTATTGTCAGTGGGAGAGAGAGGAATAGTGAGATTAGAAGTGTGACCATTCTGGGTTAGTTTGTTAATGGAGTCAATGAAATAGGAGTTGACTTTAGTGGCAGTCTCAAGGGAAGAGTTATTAGGGCAAGCGTTTGTTATATGGGGAGAGCTGGGATAAAAGATCTTGTTAATGGTGTTCCAGAATGTTTTTGGATCATTATGATGGTATGTTTGTGGTCTTAGATAGAAGTTTTTTTTATCATCATTGACTTGCTTTCTAGTACGGTTGCAGAGTTGTCTATAGGTCTGAAGGTGATTAGGGGACTTTGTCTTTAGCCAGTTCTGTCATGCTATATCCATTTTGTGCATTAGGGAGTATGTGGAATGAGAATGTCAAGGTGCATGGAGAGATTTCACTCTGATTTTCCTAAAGGGAGCAAGGGAATTGAGAATGTCCAGAAAAATGCACTTGAATTTTAGAATAGCATTGTCTAGTAGTAGGCTAAAGAAGAAGGACCAATTTATGGAGGAGAGTCTATTGTTGAACTCATCAAGGTTGAAGTTAGTGCAACTAACTCACTCTTTCTATTTGTGTTGCCTAATTTGATGAAGAGATTGCCTATGAATGCTACTTGGAAGGTGGTCACTGATAGAATCAGGCAGTGTTTTGTGGTTATGATACAACTTCAGATTAGTACTTGGATCCAGTCTAGGACAGAGCTGGAGTTGGTTGGTTTGCTCCAGTGGGTAGGGACTGACATTAGTTTTGAGAAGTAGTGGAGATTTATACTAGAGATAGGGAATTCAGTGGTCAAGGTTTGACAGTCAGTATTGACATCCTCCAGTATTACTGTTTCATTAGATATGTAGTGGGTGATCCAGGAAAGAACATTTTCAAGCATGGGGATTTTTTTAGCTGGGGGATATATATACCAGCAATGGTAAGCTTTTTGTGATTGTTTAATTTGCAGCTGAATAGTATGAGTTCAGTAAGGTGAAAGTTGGGGAGTGATATGGACAATGGGGACAGTTTAAGCTGGTCACAATATATTATAGCTACACCTCCTCCTTTTATGTGGACTCTATCAGAGTTGAAGATATTGTATCTAAGATTAAGAATTTCATTGTCTGTGATGTGAGGTTTAAATCAAGTTTCAGTGAGTATTATTATGTCAGGCGAATGTTGGACAATCCATGAATGAAATTCATTGACTTTGTTGAGAAAGCTGTGAATATTCATAGAGATTATAGTTAAGCACGTGGTAAAAAATTTGGAGTGTTAGGTGGATAGGGATGATGTAGGGATAGTGAATCATGAAGTACAATGGATTAGCAAGGAGGAAATAAGGATAGCTATGAAGAGAATGAAGAATGGAAAGGCTGTTGGCCCAGATGACATACTTGTGGAAGCATGGAGGTGTTTAGGTGAAATGGCAGTGGAGTTTTTAACCAGATTGTTTAATGAAATCTTGGAAAGTGAGATGATGCCTGAGGAATGGAGAAAAAGTGTTTTGGTACCGATTTTTAAGAATAAGGGTGATGTACAGAGCTGTAGTAACTACAGAGGGATAAAATTGATCAGTCACAGCATGAAGTTATGGGAAAGAGTAGTGGAAGCAAGGTTAAGAAGGGACGTGATGATTAATGATCAGCAGTATGGTTTCATGCCAGGAAAGAGCACTACAGATGTGATCTTTGCTCTGAGAGTGTTGATGGAGAAGTACAGAGAGTGTCTGAAGGAGTTGCATTGTGTTTTTGTAGACTTATTGAAAGCATATGACAGGGTGCCTAGAGAGGAGTTGTGGTATTGTATGAGGAAGTCAGGAGTGTCAGAAAAGTATGTAAGAGTGGTACAGGATATGTACGAGGGTAGTGTGACAGTGGTGAGGTCTGCAGTGAGAGTGACGGATGCGTTTAAGGTGGAGGTGGGGTTACATCAAGGATCAGCTCTGAGCCCTTTCTTATTTGCAATGGTGATGGACAGGTTCACAGACGAGATCAGACAGGAGTCCCCATGGACTATGATGTTTGCAGATGACATTGTGATCTGTAGTGAGAGTAGGGAACAGGTGGAGGAGACCCTGGAGAGATGGAGATATGCTCTGGAGAGAAGAGGAATGAAGGTCAGCAGGACTAAGACAGAATATATGTATGTGAATGAGAGGGAGGACAGAGGAATGGTGAGGATGCAAGGAGTAGAGGTGGCGAAGGTGGATGAGTTTGAATACTTGGGGTCAATAGTTCAGAGTAACGGTGAGTGTGGAAGAGAGGTGAAGAAGAGAGTACAGGCAGGATGGAGTGGGTGGAGAAGAGTGTCAGGAGTGATTTGTGACAGACGAGTACCTGTAAGAGTGAAAGGGAAGGTCTACAAGAGGGTCATGAGACCAGCTATGTTATATGGGTTGGAGACAGTGGCATTGACAAAAAGACAAGAGTTTGAGCTGGATGTGGCAGAATTAAAGATGTTAAGATTTGCACTGGGTGTGATGAGGGTAGACAGGATTAGGAATAAGTATATTAGAGGGTCAGCCCAGGTTGGAAGGTTTGGAGACAAAGCCAGTGAGGCCCGATTACATTGGTTTGGACATGTGCTGAGGAGGGATGCTGAGTATATTGGGAAAAAGATGCTAAGGATGAAGCTACCAGGTAACAGGAAAAGAGGAAGGCCTAAGATAAGGTTTATGGATGTGGTGAGAGAGGACATGCAGGTGGTTGGTGTGGCAGAGCAAGATGCAGAGGACAGGAAGAAATGGAAACAGGTGATCTGCTGTGCCGACCCCTAATGGGAACAGCCGAAAGAAGATGATGATGAGGTGGATAGGGATGTAGGGAAGGTGTCATGAAAGGGAGAGGTGTGGGGGCCAGGGTTGGGGAGAATATTTCCTAATAAGAATATATTTTTGGTGATGTGTAGCAGTGTAGGTATCTTTGAACTATTAGTAGAGTATTTAGGTTTACTTTTATAAGAGTGAGGTGGACAAGTAATTTCAATTTGTGTAAGACAGGATTAGAAGGGTTAAATAAATGGGGTGCTATAGTGATATGGTTAGGTTTCTCAAGTTTATGGGAGACAATTTAGTTTGGTAAGACATAAGGTGAGAGAGTAGAAGGAGGAGAAGAGTAGTGACATCGATGAAAAATATGTTCAGGGAGGGTGAGAAAGGAGAAGTGATGGAAATCAGAAAGAAATTGATAAGGGTAGAAAGGGGGTGGCAGTGTGGAGGAAGAGTTAGGATGAATGACAAACAGGGGAGAGGATGGAATTAATGGTGGGAGAGCTTAGGAGAGAAATGGTGTGCAGAGTGTATTCTGTTTAGAGTGAGTGAGTTGTAGGGAGGAGTGGAGTGAGTTAGGGGAGGATTTGTGGTTGAGGAGAAGGTATAGTGTGTTGATTGGTTGGGATGAGTAGGTAGAGGAGGTGTAGTGATGAGGTAGGTGGAGTGTGTCAATTGGTGGGGACAAACAGGAAGTGAGAGAGTGAATTGGGTGGGAAAAATTGTATAAGTATAAATGTAGAGTAGGTAAGGGTGGGTGGGAATTTGGTGTAGGGTAGGGAAATGGAGTGAAGTTCAAGTGCAGTGAAGGCTGAAAGGAACTGTAACATGAAAGAGAAGAAAAACAATCAGTGAGTACTGGAATACAGTGAGCTAAAGGGTAAAGAGACAAGAGAAGCTATAGCCACTAATGAGGAGGGGGGAAGATAAGAGACAGAGTTTGGAGCAAGGAAAACATTAAGCTGGAAGAGTTGAGATAAAGGATTGAGGGAAAGTGAGAGAAGGAAGATTTAAATCAGGGTAATGGATGAGCTAGAGGAATAGTGATAAAAAAGGTGGTGGATATGCTGGACAGATGGGTTTGTAAGGAAGGAGAGGAGTGGAGAAGGTTTAGATATGAATAGGAGCAGTTAAAAGCTGCTAACAGGAACAAGACTTATAAGCATGTATGGAAACCGCTACTCAGAGTAGGAGAGAAATATCTGTGAGTTAGGCAATATCCACATAGAGTAGTAGATGCTAGCTGTCTTGTTTCGAGTGCAGTTTAGGTACTGGGGAGACTGCACCTGTAATCTTGCATGGTGGTGTGCACACTAGTAAGATAATTAGAAGAGTATGCAGTTTATAGCCAAATAATACAGGTAGAGTGCAGGAAGCTTAGTCAAGCATACTTATTGTCAGGCTTTCAAAGTAGGGGCACTTAAGAGAAGTTGCTGGGTGTAGCAGTCTTGTGAGCAGGAAGTGAATTTATAGATGCATGAATAGAATCAGTCTGCCAATACAGTACAGTGGGCTGTAAGGAGAGAGATAAAAAGAAATGAGGCATGATATGACAAAGATTATAGGCTGTAGACAGAGAAGACAGTAAGTTCATAATCTTTCTTAAATAGTGCAATAGATTACAGTTACACAGTCAGCAATATTTGATTAAATTGCTTTGCTAAAAAGTTTCCACTTAGCTGGTCAGTATTGGGGATAGTTCACATGCTATTAGAGGGTTCGGTAGTATTTCTTTCCTCTTCCAGAAAGCTAGGAGCATTTTGTTTTAATGGGCTGTCTTGAGACTGATACTGTAAAGTACTTTTAAACAGAACACTCATTTTTTTCCCTGTCAGATTAAAAGTAGTGTAAAGCAACTGAGAAATTTTTTTGTGGAGAAATTGTTTATTTCTGTTTTTTGGGGTTAACATAGTATTTTAAAGTGCTTTTTACTTTTCTAAAGTAAGCTTTGTGGACCGATAGTGTTTACTGGCAATTGCTGCTTGTCTTCCGGGGGAAAGAGGCAGGATTTATGGCTTGACCATGGAACAGAGTACCAGTCCCATTGTCAGTTCTTTTTCCATCCACAAAAAGAAAAAAAATAAGGAAACAGCCTTTGTTACCACAGCAGGCTAGCAATTTGCCTCAGATGCAGGAGAGTGACTTTGCTTTGGCCATTTGTTTTAGCTCACAGCACTCATCTTTTAGCATGGATCCTTCTGGTGTAACATCTACAACCTCTATGCACAAGGGTTCTCTTGTTAGTCGTAGGACAGAGAACAGGAAGATTTCCCTGCTATGTCAGACGGCTGTATCTATCTCTGGGAAAGCAGCCGCTGCCATTAGTAACATGGTTGGTCCCATTTTTCCTGTCAACAATTTCCTTTGGATAGGAGTAGTTTACTCGATCTAGTTCAGGGTTTAATGTATGTTGTATGACTGTGTTTATGTGTCTGTCTGTGTGTGTGAGTGAATGTGTGCATGAAAATAGAATGTATGTGTGTGTGAAAGAAGGACAGAATGTGTGTGTATGACAGAGAGAGTGAGCAGTGAGATCGGTTGAACCTTTATTTTACATTCACTAATCAGTACTTTTGCTGTTTAGCGAGTGTGAATTAAGTCAAGGAAAAACAATAAAGTATGTGTATGTTTCTGTCTGTGTGTGAGTGAATGCATGCATGAAAGTAGAAGAGACTGTGTGTGAGAGAGATCAAGATTGTATTTACACAATGTCACTAGAGGCAAAGCCCTGACATAAAAGTACTCTTAATGTCAATAAGGTTGCCAGTAGTACACACGTTCCGCCCATCATGCACAATTCAAAGCAGATGTATAGACCCGCATATGCTGAGGCACTTACCAATAATATTCCTAAACCACAAAGACCTCCTAGATGAAGTAAACATAACAAATACCTTCAGCAGCCCCCAAATGCACTCTTTCAAAACAACACACACAGCTACATCTCATGGAGCCTCTGCCTCTCAGCCCATAAGGCAAGGCACCACACAATCCAACATTCTAGTCATAGGAGATTCCATCATGAGACACACTGATGTACCTCTCACCAGGCCAAGTAAGGAGAAAGTTACGGTCAGTTGCTTATCAGGGGCTAGGATCCACCACATTACACATGCACTCAGGTCATTGGACCACAATTACAAATATGACTCAGTCATAGTCCATGTGGGAGTAAATGACCTCAGACATACCTCCCTAGACTATATGAAGAGAGACATCATGAAGCTCTCAGAATATGTGTTTGAGGCTGGTATGAACCTAGCATTGAGCAGCATTTTACCTTCTCCAAGGATGATGCCAAAATATGAACAAAAGATGATTGACTTCAATAATTGGTTTGGTGTCATTCTAATGGGGTGCAATATTCGTCAGCATGGAAGCAGATGGTCAACAGTCCTTGCTGCTTTGCCAGGGATGGTCTGCACCTCTCCCCTCTAGGCTTTCAAATATTAGCTAAAACATTGTCTTCCCTCATAGTGCCTTTTTTAGGCAATGCCATACTGAAAGTACTTCTGACATAGCATATCAAAACCAAAAAACTCCACTCCTTAGAAGCTCTATTTACCCCAGAGAATGCTGATGTCTGTGCAGTTACTGAGACATCATTTAAAGCTATGGAGAGCACACCAGCTGTGGAAGGTTATAATTCCTTCCACACATTTAGGCCAACTACTTCACAAGCAGGGACTAAAGGTGGAGGTGTCTCTATTTACATCAAAAATAAATATACTTCAATTTAACTGCCAAATTGCTTGATTGTTTTATTGGTATCTGTAATTAAGGGGAGGGTTTTTTGTATGTAATTTACTTCTTGAAGGTTGTGATAGCCAAGGCGCTAAGGTCTGGTTAATACATTTTGTGGAACTGTTGTCAGTAGTCTTTTCGTTTTTTGGATTTATCTTTGGATGTGTGGCTGTTGTTGCATTGAGTTATGGCAAAAGATCCTATTAATAATATTCCTCGTGTCTTTCATGATGAACGTATGTCATCTACCTTGAATCTAGGAGTTAATGGTACTTAGCGGTCTATAGACAATTATCTTGTCCAGAATACTCCAGGCATTTTGACTAACAGCTCTAGTAGCACTAATGATTCTAATGATGAGAACCAGCATGTATTTAACGCTGGAGAATCATCTAATGGTTTCCTGAACAATTTTGTTAATGATAGAGCCCCTAGACTGAATAATCCTTTTGCTGCTGTAGGAGCCATAAGTACTGTTTCCTTTCCTTCTGAAGTGCAAACCCAGGGTGAACATCTTGAAAAACTCTTATTTAAAGAAACTAAATGTTATTTTAACATTTTAGGGCTGCAGATTTATTTAGAACTAGATATTTCCCCTCGGGGATTACTTGCATTTAAATCTCCCTCTACTCCATTTGACACCAATGATGAGGGAAATGAGGTGTTTAAAGATCATTGGCTGGCTGCAGACCACAAATGTGAGATGGAGTGGGTCTCCATCCTTGTTCAAAGAGATCAATTGCACCAAAACAAAATGAAACAGGAGATTTCAAAAATACATAGCAATTTGGTGCTTAAAATTGGTATTCAACGGGTTGACAATGTTCTGTGTAATTTTTGATAAACTTCAGAAATTAGAATCTGAACTGATTACACAGAAAACAAATAAAATTGAGCGTGATGTTTGTGACTACAATGGAGGGTGGGCCTTCCTGTGGAGAGCCAATCAGAAGGCTGAAAAATCGGGAAACATGCAGTGCCAAGGGGGAGGTTATAAAAAACAATTGCTCGTTTCCTTTGCGTCCTCGGAGGGTGCGTCATATACTACTGACTCTGAGCAGGAGGACAGATCTTTTCTACCTCTTCTGCCTGCTCAACAGCCAGAACAGTACGAACAACCCTTTCGTTCTGATGGGGAGGAAAGGACTAACAATAGAAAAAGAAGAATTAATATTGCTGTACACGTGGGTGAAGGAGAGTCTAGACAAATATATAAAAAAGGTAGATGGCAGTAATGTGGACATTAATGATGTTTCTTTAATTGTTAACTTATCTGGTAGTTTGTTAACTAATGAACAATGGAGTGTTTTAAACTTAGGGCTCAAGTTTGTGCCCACTGTTTTTCCACGTTGGTATGTGTTGGAGCAAGAAATGTTTTATTTTTCATGTAAACTGCAGTTAAAGTGTTATTTTAGTATGGATGGAAGTGATAATAATGTAAACACAATAGAAGATTTGTTTTATTCTTGTGTGTCTGACTTGGAGAATGAGTGGTTATTAGATGATTTTGGGGAACTAAATGCTTATTGCTTACTGGATACTTCTAAAATTAGTTATAAAAGTACTTTTATTCCTCCATATAGCAATGAACATATAAAAAAATTTCACTGCTATGTTACATTTTTCATTAGAACAATTATTGAAGCAGTTTTATAATGATAATTTACATGGTTGCTATAATTTGACCAAAGCAGAATGGATGGCACTTAAAGAATTGTCTGAAAAATAAGGAGCTGGTTATAAAACTGGCAGATAAGGGGAACACAATTGTAATACTCCATTTTTCCCAAAATATGTGCATGTGCTATCAACATTTACAAAATGCAGATGTCTATAAGGTGATTGATGTTAATGTTTATCAAAATGCTATTGAACAGTTTTCATTATTGCTAGACAGAGGTGTTAGACTTGGTTACTTTACTAAGAAAGATGTGAATAAAAAAGTGACATCTGAGGGTTGTGCTATGGCTACATTTTATTGCTTGCCAAAAGTGCATAAAGATCTTCACAATCCTCCCCTCCTGGCAGACCAATAGTTGCTGCAACCAAATATTTTCTTCACAATATAGGGGTTGTTTTACATAACTATTTGTTGCCATATGTACAAAAATTAAGTTCATATATTAAGGATACCTTTAATTTTCTGCAAACAATAGCTTCTATTCACTGGAATTCTAGAATGTACTTGGTAACTTTTGATGTAACCAGTTTACACACCAATATTAGGCATAAAGATGGTTTAAAAGCACTGCGCTTGATATTATTGGATAGTCCTATGTCTAATTACATTACGGAGTTGGTTGAATTTTGTCTTACTAATAATTATTTTTCTTTTAATAATGAAATCTTTCACCAGTTACAAGGAACTGCTAGGAGGGCACCATTTGCCCCCACATATGACAATTTATTTATGGCATTATTTGAAAGAGAATATATTTATAAACATGAATTTTATAGGAAACATGTTTTGTATTACTTTAGATATATAGATCTGATTTTTTTTTTCAAATAACTTTTATTTGTTTCATTTGATTCATAAAAATAACAACAAGAAAGTGCACAGCCAATAATATAATGTTGATACATGAATGAATGTATAGACTGAGCACATATTGGACATGTGAAACAGGCAAAGCTTGAAAAACATAATAAAGTATATACAATATATACAAATAATTAACAAAAGTGCTACCATTAAGAGAGTTCAAATAAGATGAGCATGAAGTATAAGATGAGTCTCAATTCTTATTGAAGGTGTTAGGGTTGTTATTCACTAAGGATAAGGCCAATAACCTTTTCCCAGACATTTTTAAGAGGGCAACTCTCTTAGGACCTTTCGTAATAAGTTTCTGTGCTGCAATGTACAAATGAGCCAGTTCCTTAAAATTATTCCAGCAGAGTTTAGTGCGATCTATTCAGTTTTTAGGGATATATAATTTCATAAGCGAGCATAGAAAAACCAGTACATGTGTGTCAAATTTAAAAAGATCTCTAGTAGGAATATGAAGGATCACTAATTCCCAAGAGATGGTCAATTTATGGTAACCCATTTTCTGAAGACGGACTTTCAGTGAGGACCAAAGTTTATGTGAGTAGTTACAAGACCATAAAATGTGTAGGAGGTCAGCTCTTGGGAAGGAACAACACGGACAAGAGGGGGATTTCTTTGAATCAAACTTATTTAAGACAGAGGGAGTGTAATATGCATTATTACTGATCATTAATTGAGTACAAAAGAGTTTTTTAAAAGGGGAAAAATCTAAAGTATTTTTTATAGCAGAAAGTTTCTGTTTCTCCGAGAAATGAGAGTTGTAATTGTCCCAATAGCTAGAGAAGAGACAGTCTGATTCATGGATTATGGAAGTTAGGAGCTTGTATGATTTGGAGAGCATTTTCTCCGAGAGCAACAGAGTTTGAATGACTATCTCTAGTTTGGTGATATCTTAACTGTTGATCATGAGGTGAGCAAATTTTGATGTGACTAGTTCTCGCAGTTGTCGGAGAATAGTTAAGTATTTATTATTAACCTTAAAAATTGTGCGGAGGTTGGTAAGTGATTCATTTTTGTGTTTAAGGATATCTCAAACCACAAGAATTTTAATAAGAGGGAAGTTAGAATGGTTGATTGACATGTTGTTCATTTTGATATTAGGATTTAAATGAAAGGGTTGGAATAGAGGAAAAACACTGTCAAGTTTGATAAGTTTTAGCAAATTTTGAAAAGATCTAATTTTTTGTTTTAAATTGGCGGATAATTTAAAACTGTCTATAGCATCCAGAGAGAGAAAAGGGAGAGTGACAGGATTGATTTTATTGGTTAGAACATGTTGATTCCATAACTTGGTCCAAGTAGGGTAGGAGTTGTATTCTCTCTGGTTGAGTTTCAAGATGGACAAAATTCTATTAGCACAAATAACTGTATAATAGAGTTGAAAGTTCAGGAGGCCAAGGCCACCCTTACTCTTAAGGAATGTTAATTTAGAGTATGAGATCCTGACTGATTTGGGAAAACAGATATATTTGGCTAGTTCTTTATTAATCGTAGATAAGAAAGATTTAGACACTATCTGATCCACGGCATTAAATTGATAGAGGAGTCTGGGGAGTATGTTCATCTTAATTATCGCTGATTTAGATAAGGGAGATAGATTCATTAGTTCCCATCTGCGAAGGTCCTGTATTATTTTTGAACAAGCTTTAAACATGTTATTTTGGAACATAGAGAGTTGGTTATGTTCAAAGTGAATACCAAGATATTTGATGCCAAAGATTGTCTGAAAGGGAGAGTTAGGGAAATAGTTAGGTTTGTGACCTATAGGGTTTATAGGGAAGATGTGTGATTTCTTGAGGTTAATCTGATAATCTGAAGCCTTCGAAAACTTGTTGACAGAATTTACTATTTTACTGAGGTCAGTGTTAGGAAGTTGAAAATAAAGGTTTAGATCATCTGCAAAGGCGGACAGTAGTATTTTGTGTTTAGGACTTTAGGAATTGCATGGAAGGTATTTTGAGCAATATATAGAAAAAATGGTTCTATGAATATGTTAAAGAGAAAAGGGGATAAGGGACAACCTTGTCTTGTACCATTTGTGATCTTTAAGGGTTTGGATAGATTTTTGTTGATCCATAAATAGGTGCATGAGTTTTTATATAGAGCATTAATCATGTCCAAAAAACGCTAGGTATGCTGAAGTGGGCCATGGTTTGGAAAAGGAAGTTCCAGTTTACCCTGTCAAAGGCTTTTGAAGCATCTAAGGTTAATGCATAAAGCGGGTTTTTTTTCTTTTTTGATAAAATGAATTAGGGAATCCAGTGTTAAAGTATTATCCCATGTGTGTCTATGGGACATAAAGCCTGCCTGTTCTAAGGAAATTAGAGAAGGCAAAACTTTTTTCAATCTGTTAGCCAATGGAGATGCTAGGATCTTGACATCAGTATTTACTAATGAAATGGGCCGATAGTTATGGGGGTCAGTTTTGTCTTTATTATTTTTCAGAATTAGAATTGTTTTCGAGGTGTTCCAGTGTAGGTCTGATATACCATTTTTTATTATGTAGTTAAATAACTTTAGAAGGACAGGGGAGACTACTGAATTAAAGGTTTTAAAAAATTCAGCTGTAAAGCCGTCTGGACCAGGGGATTTACTTACTTTGAGGCTGGCAATAACAATTAAGATTTCCTTAAGGCTTAAGGGGGCAGAAAGCACGGCACATTGATATTCATTTAGAGAGGGAAATTTAATAGAATTCAAAAAGCTATCCATGTATTGGTTAATAGAGGGATCCATTTTCTTGGAGTATACGTCTGAGTATAGGGACATGAAAAGCTGTATTATTTCAGAGTCCGACTTATAGATTTTGTTTTGGAAGTGCAATAATGAGATTCTAGGAGCGGCCTGATTATTTTTAATTATTCTTGCCAACATTTTGGAGGGGATCTGCGCCCACTCTGAATAAGTTGCAATACATTTTTGTTCAGATAGGGAGAGATTTTGTTGGTGAAGATGTATTAGTTCTTTTTGAGAATCGGTTATTTCTTTGTATATATTAGGGTCTGGATTAAGCCTTTGCTGTTTTTCTAGATCAGAGATCCTCAATATAAGGTTGGATTCCTTACTTTTATAGAGTTTTTTAAAGTAAGAGGCTTTATTGATTAAAAGACCTCTTAGGCAGGCTTTACAGGCGGCCCATTGAATATCGAGTGGGATATGTGATTTTTCGAGATTAGAACTAAAGTCTAGCAATGTTTCTGTGATTACTTGAGTTATGGCTTTATTGGAAAGCAGGTTGTTATTTATTGTCCAGTTATTATATCGGGATAGAGGTGTTGAACTTGAATCATGACTAAGCTTGAGAGAAATTCTTGAATGATCAGATAGAAATCTAGGTTCTAAGGAAAAATTAGTCTTAAAATGAGAGAGGGAATCAGATATTAGAAAGAAGTCTAGCCTTGACCATGCATTGTAGCATTTCGAGTAATATGTATAGATTTCGTCTTTAGTTAGGTGTCCACCAAATGAGATGGGGTCAGTAAGATTAAGGTCATACATTAACTCCTCTAAGGCTATAGATGCTTGAAGATTATAAGAGGGAGATTTGCTAGTGCGATCTATATTGGGATCTATAACGGCATTCCAATCTCCTCCCATGATAATATAGTGGTCGTGAAAAGTAGAAAGGATGTTATAGATCTCTAAAATGAAGATGTGTTGTTGAGTACATGGGCCATATAAGTTGAAGAATAGGATTGGTTTATCAAGGTTATGAAATTGAGAGGTGAAGTAACACCATCTGCCATTTTTGTCAGACTTCTCCTCCAGAATAACCCACTGAAAGTTGTTTTTAATTATAGTGGCCACCCCTTTAGAGTTGGAACTGTTACCCACAGAAATAATGGTTATTAAACACTTTTTTTTCCCTCTTTGACCCAATCCTCTTTGTACATGTGTGTTTCTTGTAAGAAGCATGTATTAGCCTGAGATTTAAACAGTAAGTGAAAGAGGAGAGATTTTTTGGATTTGTTTTGAAGCTCTCTGACGTTCCATGAATCAATATACAACGCCATAAACACCAAGTTGGAGTAGATTATAAATTTGAGGATTAGTAGTTAGTGAGGTTAGGAATTTGGAAAGACTTAGAGACCATATCAAAACATTATATATGATATAGAAGCTAATAGAAATAATAACAGTATTAGAAATGCTAGCACAATATTCCTTCAAGACTAACCCGGTGCCTAACCACCCCGCCCCTATAAGTGAAGGAATACAAATACAATAATAAAGATTATAAACAATTTTGATTAGCAAAGTAAACACTGTGTAAAATTGTCATGTATAAAGTCCTGACAAGGACTAAGAGTGCGGTAAATAAAACTGTACATATATACAAGGCAAGCCACATCCATACATAGGTCATATTAGGACCCTAAGAAAATGCATCCATGAGCTCCAATAGAGATCAGGGAGTGATAAGAAAAAGAGTATATAGGAGTAGCCAAATAATAAAATGCAGCTAAAGAAGGATATAGGAAGTAAATGGTATCAAGTTGAGATTAGAAAACAGATAGGTTGAAAAGCAGACAAAGAGTAAGCCAGAATTTATCTAAGTAGGTAGAGGAGACAGCGGTGTAAACGGCCATACATAAAAAGCTTATAGGGCATTGTTAGGGGTGAGAATTGAAGGGTAGTGGTATAAAAGGCAAGTGCAAAATACAAGTAAAGGAAGAAAGGGAAAAGCTGAGCTCATAATCATTGTAAGCTTATGTGTAGATATGAAGTTGAAAAGAGAAGAAAGATAAAAAGAGAAAGAGAGAATACAGCCTAACATGGTTTATTAATTTTACTACTGTAGTTATCTGTTTAGATATTAAGCAGTGAGCTGTCATCAAATATAAATATGCCTAGGTAGTGTAGGCACTACATCTGAATCTAAATAAAGTAATATCTGTTAGAAAAAACAGAGTTAAATTTTATGTAAAATGGACTTGGCTATATTATGACTGGCAAAGTGGCTATCTACTGAAACATAAATAGAGTTTAATATAGATAGCATAAAAGAATTTCGAGCAACCAAATTAAAATAAAAATATGAGGATTGAATAATATATATCGTACAGAGGAACTATAGTATATTTTAATGAAGTTAATAATTTTAACTTCTCACAATTAGTCTAAATATGAAGCTTCTTGTTTTGAAAGGTCCTTATCAGCATTTGATCTCTGAGAGAACGGGAGAACCTCCGAAGCTGTAATTGGAGTAGTAACAGGTGAATAATGATAAGGTCTGGCAAACATAGTGTTGTCAACTTTTAAAATATTATTCAGAAATATCCGGGATCGAAGTAAGGATGTGAACAGTCTTGTAATAGGCGTCGGTAGCTTGAGCAGCTCTGTAAAATATAGAGGACACCAGGTATTTAGTGCAAAATGTTTGAGTGGCAGACAAGCGGTATTGAGTAGCACGCTGAATAGCCGTCAAAACTTGGGATATAGTGATGGCTTGCTGCTTTGTATATGTATAGAGAGAAGTCACAACACCTATAATTAACATGTCGCAAATGTAGTTAACAGTTTTAGAGCCATGAGTACAGCATCGCACAAGGAAGCCACCGGAAGTCTCCCAGCTTGAATGGCCCATAGGCTACCAAGGCTGAGTCCAATAGAGTTCCTCTTTGAAGCAAAAGACCAGGGGCATAAGAATAATAAATCCCAAAAGGAACCAGGGCCGGTAGTACAGTATATTGTTATAGATGGCGAGATTCCTTAAATGCTGAGCCCAGGAACAAGACTGATGAACCCGGTTTATGAAGCATTATGATTTTGACTCCAGCGTTCCAGATGTGAGTATGGAAAGGGATATACTTGGGTAAATACTTCTTATAGAGCAGGGTGATTGTTGAAAGCTTTAATAAAAGCCTCTTTTGCTTCCTTCGGAGTGTTGGCCGTGTATCTCTTTTCATTATAGGAGAAGATCAGAGCATTCGGATATCGCATCTGAAACTTAACATTTCTCTTAATCAGATCAGCGCAGAATGGAGCTAGGCTTTGTCTATTTAATTTAACTGGGTGAGGCAAGTCTTGAGAAAAAGTGAGTTTGTGTTTATTCCATATAAAATACTTTTGTTTTTTGGCTGACATTAAAATTCTTTGCGTGTCCTGGAAGTTTAGTAATTTAGTGTATATTTGAAGTGTGGTGGTGGAATCTTGGCGTTTATGCATGGCTCTGTGTGCTCTCTCCACAATTAAGCTCTCAGAATTATTTTCTGACCCCAGTAACGCTATAAAGATCTCTTCGGTAGTTGACAGCAGGTTCTGATTATCATAGGACTCTGGAAGTCCTCTGATTAGTATGTTATTTCGGCAGCTTCTAGCTTCCAGGTCCGTTACTTTTGATTGCAGATCCGATATCATAGTGGCCTTAGCGTGCAAATCTTCCGATAAGGATTGGATCAAATGTTCATTAG
The DNA here is from genome assembly GCF_019279795.1 of Protopterus annectens. Taxonomy (NCBI): domain Eukaryota; kingdom Metazoa; phylum Chordata; order Ceratodontiformes; family Protopteridae; genus Protopterus; species Protopterus annectens. The sequence goes on along the minus strand of NC_056731.1, from coordinate 1,681,081,456 downwards.
CTTGGTTTTTGTGTTCGACAGTGTCTACTCTTTCTATTCTTTGGTTGATAGATTTACCAAGATTAGTGAGTTGTTCAGAGAATCCTTGTATGGCTATATGAATGGGTTGTAGCACTGATTTAAGCTCATCTAGGTGGAAGTTGGCATCAGTTTTGCCCTTGGCACTTGTTTTATTAAGATCTGTTGGTTGTTTAGTGGTTCTTTGTCTTTTGGAAACCATATCCTTTTCTGGGGATAAAATTGTATAGATTTTTGCTTTAGTAGATTGTGTTTCCATATTATCAGAGTTGTCAGCCATACTTTAGATGCGATGATTATTGTTATGTAGTAGTAGGTCCAGGGACCCATTGGATACACGTGGCGGAGATCCCAGGTGCAAGAATGGAATATAGTTGCTTTTCTTTTGACTGAGTTAGGTCAGTAAGCCTCTGATTTCGATGTATAGGAGTTGAATAAATTAGTCCTTTACAAGATCCATGATATTTGGCATTTAATGCGTGTTAAATCCTCAGTAACTGTAAATGGTAACAGGAGCTCTATGGATAGGGTGCAGACTAGTCGGCCACCATCTTGAAAGAGATCTGATTTTTATTTGTCAGGATGGTATGGAGAACATTCATGATTTTTTAAAAGATTGGCATAATAATGCTTATAATTTATCATTTGATGGACTTCAGTTTGGTAATGAAATTAGTTTTTTGGATGTATGCTTATCTGGTGCTAACAATGGACAAATTTCTACATCTGTATATCAAAAGTTTGCTGATGGAGGACAATTTTTGTATGGCACTAGTTGTCATCCAGTACATTTAATTCAATCTTTACCCTATGGGGAATTTTTGCGTCTATATAGGATATGTAATAATTATGACGATTTGGGTAAGGAAGTTATACGTACTGCACACATGTTTTTACAGAGAGGTTATGATTTGAATGTTATTTATGAAGCTCTGGAAAAAGTATTTGCTAACAAAAATGCCTCTAATCAAAATTGTGTAAATAGATCTTGTAAGAAGAAAATGGATGTCTCTGATAAAATATACTATGTTATGACTTATAATGTTTTGAGTGATAAAATATTTGAACAGATTAAATATTTTTGGAAGTTTTTGATTAAGGAACCAAATTTGGGTAAAATTTTATGTAAAAACCCTGTTGTATCATATAAAAAGGGACAATATAGCCAATAGGTTATGGAATTCATATTTTGTTGCACCTGTAGTGAAGTTAAGTAGTAATGTAAAGAGTTTTTGGACTGTATCTTGTGGCAAGTGCAATATTTGTGAATATTTAGTTTGTGGTTTTAATAATATAAATAATATTAGATTCTGACCAGGGTTTTTTATTCATGTATAACTGAAGGTATTATCTATGCTCTTTGTTGTCCTTGTAACTTAGTATATATTGGTGAAAGTAGGAGAGCGTTTCGAACACGGCTACAAGAACATGCATGTGATATAAAGAAACAGAAAATGGAGAGTTCTATAGCTAGTCATTTTAAAGAATGTTATGACAGTGATCCCAAATTTTTACAAGCAACCATTTTAGAGAAAGATTTTATTAGATTAGGTGATGACACTTTAATAAAACAAAAACTGCACTTTAAAGAATCAGTTTTTATTTTAAAATATAATACTCTTGCTCCTTATGGATTGAGTTTAGAAGTTAATTGGAAATATTTAATTTAACTGCGAAATGGCTTGATTGTTTTATTTGTATCTATATTTAAGTGGAAGGTTTTATGTATGTAATTTACTTCTTGAAGGTTGTGATAGCCAACGCGCTAAGGTCTAGTTAATAAATTTTGTGGAACTGTTGCCAGTAGTCTTTTCATTTTTGGGATTTACCTTTAGATGTGTGGCTGTTGTTGCATGGTCTGCACCTCTCCCCTCCAGGCTTTCAAATATTAGCTAAAACATTGTCTTCCCTCATAGTGCCTTTTTTAGGCAATGCCAAACTGAAAGTACTTCTGACATAGCAAGTCAAAACCAAGAAAATCTAAAGGTATTACTGCTCAATGCTAGAAGTCTAAACAAAAAACTCCACTCCCTAGAAGCTCTATTTACCCTAGAGAATACTGATATCCGTGCGGTTATTGAGGCATGATTTTAAGTTCCGGTGAGCACACCAACAGTGCAAGGTTATAATTCCTACCACACATTTAGAACAGCTACTTCACAGGCAGGGACTAAACATGGAGGTGTCTCTATTTACATCAAAACTAAATATACTTCAAGGATGGTCAAACAGGACAATGCACTTGAGTTGCTCCATGTTCAAATCACCATAGGCAAAATCCAATCCCACTTCCTTGCAAGCTATAGGTCTCCCGCTATGACCAAGGAAACCCATACCATGTATTTAAACTTATTAGAAACACTAATAATCAAACCCAATACCATATTCACAGGTGACTTTAATTAGCCACTATTAACTGGGAATCTTGTATGACACCAAGCTCATAGGTACAACGATTCCTGGATTTTGTAAACACAAACTTCCTGGACCATATAGTCAATACACCAACTAGGAGTGCAACCATACTGGATCTGGTCCTCACTAATATGGGAGACTGCTGCACACCCCCTACTGTAATACCTTCCCTGGTAAGGTCAGAACACAAAATGGTCTCCTTTGAAGTAAAAATAAAACCTGGACCCACAGCTAAACCTGGAATATTCAGGAACTATTCTGTGGCTAACCTCCTGCTATTAAGTAGAACCTAGCAAAATTTTAAGCCCCATAAACCCTGTGAATACTTCTGCCAATGCAGAACTGTTCACAGAAACCCTGTACAAGCATATTAATAGTTGCATAGAGGCAGCTGTACCCACCAGGAAGAAGTACAGAACTAACTCAAAAAGCAAGCCACCCTGGTGGAATCAGAAAATCAATCGGCTATAAAATAGGAGGGAGAAAATCATAGCAAAAATTAGGAGGTGCAGCACCCAAAAGGATAAAAGCACTCTTATAAAAATAACAAACAACTCAGAGAACAAATACAGTCTACCGAAGCCAACTTTGAGGTAAGCTTGGCCAACCAGGTCAAGGACAGTCACAAAACATTTTTTAGCTATGTACGCAACCTCAAAGGCAATACACAATTGTGTGCAGAGCTCATTGTAAATGGAACCACCTATATTGAGCCAGAAGATATAGCAAACCTCCTGGCTGATAAAGTCAGCTCCAACATTACCCCCCACCCTCAACTTTCCCTCAGGAAATATCATCAAATATACCCCCCCTACTATCACTAGGGAACAGGTCCTTAATGCTCTCACTAAGACCAAGAACATTGCATCAGTGGGCCCAGACAATATCCCAGGATCTTTCTAATTAGCATGAAACATGACTTATCAGGGTCTCTGGAATAAAGATTTAACTGTAGCCTCGAAATTGGCTTCATGCCTCATGAATTGAGAAAGGCAACAGTCATCCCTCTGCACAAAGGTGGGCCATCTACAGATCCTGGAAACTAGAGACCCATAAATCTCACTAGTCTTATATGTAAAGCCATGGAAAGAATTATCATGGAGATGATCAATATAGATATAGTAAACCTCCAGACACTGGACCCAACCCTGTTTGGTTTCGTCAAAGGCAGATCATGTCTACTCAGCCTGGTAGACTTCTTTGAGAAGGTCACCAAAGCAGTGGAAGAGGCAAAATCACTCAAACTGCCTACATTGACCTGGCTAAGGCATTTATTTAACACAATACCCCAATTGCGCATTGTTGACAAGAGGTTAGGTACAAACCCGTATGTCACCCAGTGGATAGCCAACTGGCTCAAAGACAGGACCCAGGAAGTTAGAATTGGGAAATCCATCTCTACAAAGAGGCCAGTCACAAGTGGAGTCGCTCAGGGATCAGTCCACGGACATTTTAGCATTTACTTCTCAGAAGTCAAGGCCAATCTCAGTGGTCTCTGGCTGACTAAATTTGCAGATGATTGGAAATTAGGACCTGCCAATGAATCTCACACTGACAGAAATGTTCTCCAAGAGGGGCTGACACAGACAAACAACTGGTGTCAAAGCCATGGACTAAAACTAAATGCCAAGAAATGCATAATAGTATCCTTTGGGAAGTCATCCACCCTGGTAACTATCATATTGACAACACACCCCTTAGAGCTGACCCAGTGTCAGGGACTTAGGGACACACATAGATAGTATTCTAGCCTTTGATCATCATGTGTCTACAGTGGTGAGGAAACCATTCTATGTTTCACAACTTGTAAACAAAGGTATGTCATCTAAGTCCAAGGAAGTCATTGTTCCACTGTATTTGGCATTCATCAGACCTATCATTGAGTACAATTCTCCCTTTGGTATGTACCTAACCAGGCATATCCAACAATTGGAATGTCCACAAAGGTTCCTCACTAAAAGAATACAGGGCATAAATAAGATGTCCTATGCAGACCACCTCAAGGCCCTAGCCCTGTATTCTGTCTCCTAGAGGCTTTTGAGGGGAGATACATGCCTGGCATACATGGCAGTGTCAGACCCCTCTCTGATGAACCTCTTGCATATCCAGAAAACAAACAGCACCACAATTGCTTGTTCTAAAGAATAAACCTTGCAGTGATATAAATAGGACCTGGAGATAGGTATGTATCCTAGAGACTACCCCTTCTATGGAACAGGCTCCCCATCCATGTGAAGCAGAGTTCCTCCCAAACCCAATTCAAGTGCAATTTGAGCAATTGGATGGGAAAATGGAATTTCATCCCTGGTTTGGCACCTATGTCTCTAATGGACACAGGTAACCTGTAAATGGTTCATCTCCCAGGCCCATGCTTACACTTATCAAGGGTATTAGAACTTGTCAGAGATTTGGGATGCATGGCTAGGGTTAAAAAGGCCCTAGTGGTTGTTAACCTAGAAAACACCTATGACTCTCTGAGAGAGAGAGAGAGAGAGAGAGAGAGAGAGAGAGAATGAAAATGATCTTGTGTGAGTGAATGCGTGCATGAAAGCAGAAGAGAACCTGTGTGTGTGTGGTGTGTGTGTGTGTGTGTGTGTGTGTGTGTGTGTGTGTGTGTGTGTGTGTGTGTGTGTGTGTGTGTGTGTGTGTGTGTGTGTGTGTGTGTGTGTGTGTGTGTGTGTGTGTGTGTGTGTGTGTGTGTGTGTGTGTGTGTGTGTGTGTGTGTGTGTGTGTGTGTGTGTGTGTGTGTGTGTGAGAGAGAGAGAGAGAGAGAGAGAGAGAGAGAGAGACAGTGAAGAGTGTGAGTTATCCCTGGTAGCAGCACCAGCAGCAATGAGGTTTGCGTACCTCTCGACCATACCACTCAACCTCTCACACAATAAATCTGGCCAGCATACCTCTCAACCTCATAGTCCTAAAGCAATAGATTCTGATTTCTGCACACAGATTATATAAGTGGAATATTATTTTTTTATAATTGTGGAAATCTCTTCTAACTGTAAAGTCACATCCATTATCTATGATTCTATGATCCTATAAATACAATCTGTGATGATTACTTTATTCACATACAGCACATCTCAACACAACCCATGCACACATTCATGTTGCCCATATCAAGACATGTCACAAATAAGATAACTGTAATTAAGTGGCAACATTAGTTAGTCATGTTTATATACAGGCAACTCCATAGCACCAAGAATAATTTCTACTCAAAGGATAAATCGCATCTGTTTTCCAGTGATCATGAGAAAGAAACTGGTCAGAGCACTGGATTTCCATTCTCTCTCTCTCTCTCTCTCTCTCTCTCTCTCACACACACACACACACACACACACACACACACACACACACACACACACACACACACACACACACACACACACACACACACACACACACACACACACACACACACACACACACACACACACACACACACAAACACACACACACACACACACACGCACACACACACACACCGTAAGCACAGCACCTGACAGAGCTAGAAAATCATCCCCCCGATCTCAGAAAAGAAAGAATCACCTTTTTTTAAACACCTTTATTAAATTATCATGTAGAGAAATAAATCTGGAAAGAACTAAAAATAATGGGGGGATAAAGGCCCCAAAATGGGGACACTTTTAAGTACTGCTCTTACAAACTTAGGAAGTTGATAGAAATACAGGTTTTGCATTAGCATGTATTTTCTGAAGGATATGAAGTCTGAAACTCTACTGTCTGTCATTATTTTCTGACTTCAAACCTCAATGATCTGCTAGTGATTTGCCAGAAAAAACCAATTTTATGAGAAATAGACCAAAAATATGAGGCAAAAATCTGTACATTCTGTGAAAATCTGTACAGTTGAGAGGTATGCTGGACAGAGCCAAATAATAGGGACAGATTTTAAAGTCAAGAAGGTTGCCATTAGGTTTATGTACCTCTGAATCATAGTAGATCAATGTTATGCTGTTAAGGTATACACTTTTTTTTTTTTTTAGTAATCATTGCCAATTGCTCATTTTATTGCACTTTGGTGTTTTTCTCCCCCGGTCTTGGCTGAAAATGGACTTAAGTCAAGTCAGGCCTCCCAGGTAAACAAATGTCAAATAAATAAATAAATATTATGCACTTTATTATAAGCATGTGATGGCTGGTCCATGGAAAATTATCTTCCATGAAACCAGTCCTCAGTAAAAGAAGGATGGAGACTGATGTTCTAGAAGAATGCTCGTATCTGCAATGGAGTCAATGATAATCCCCAGCTTGCAATCATCTGCAAATTTAGTCAGCCATAAAATCTTCATAATTTGCTTCCATTTCAGAGATATTGATGCTAAAAAGGAGTGCGCCCAATACCAAGCCCTGGGGAGTACACTACAGACTGGCCTCTTGGTGGATGTGACCTCATCTATTTTGGCCTCCTGAGACTATCAGTGAGCCATTTGGCCTTCCATTGATTGATGAAAGGGTTTATATCTAAATTAGTGAGCTTGTCTATAGTACCTGAGTGGTATGTTGCATCAAAAACTCTGGCCAGATCAAGGTAAGCTATGTTCACAGTCTTACCTTCATTCAATGCTTTGATGACCCTCTCAAAAAAGTCCATCTGATTTAATACTCATGATCTTCCTTTAACAAAGATGAACTGTGATGGTTCCGTTTTTTTCAGTTTGCCTATGTCCTCATTTATCATGTCTATGATAATTCTTTCCATCACCTTATATATGGGCCTGTAGTTACCCAGATCAGTGGTTGGACCTCCTTTGTGCAGGGAAATGACTGTAGCCATCTTCCATTCCTTGGGTACAAAACTTGAAGATAGGCCCCAGATGAAAAGTGATTCAAGTGAAGTAGAGAGGTCATGTTTCATGCTATTTATTAAGCATCCTGGGATGATATTTGGGGCCCATCGATGCAGTGATTTTGGCATTGTGAAGTGCATTGATGACCTGTTCCTTAGTAATGGTTGTGGGGATTGTGGTATGTGGTACTTCCTTTAGACTATTATGGGGTGGGGGAGTATTTGAGCTGAAACTGTCTGCCAAAAGGTTGGCAATGACCCCTGGTTTAGAATGGGTGATGCCATTTACAATCAGTTCTGCACATTGTTGTTTATTTACCCTGATGTTGAGCATATAGCTGTTGAAAGCTTTGTGGTTGGCCTTTGCTTGAAAAGCATTTTTTTCATCAAATTTAGCCTTTGTAGTATTAATTAACCCTTTTACTTCCTTGTTTATGTTGGCCAGGGGGCTTTTAGTATGTATGACTTTGTTTGTCCTAAGCTTGACCAAGATTTATTTTTTGTTGTGTTGTATTGCGATTCCACTAGAGTGAATTGCCTTTTGAGTTTGTCTTATTCTTAATATGACTGGGCACAGTTCGCTCTATGCAGCTTTCAACATAGCTGTATAGAGACACTGTAAATAGTTCAGCATATGTTATGGCATTTACTGGGTTTGGATATGCTTGGAACTTAGCCACGGTATCGCTTAGTAGAGAGAGGTTAGCCTTGAAATAGTTTTTAAAGGTACAAGTTATATGATAATGATTTAATATTTACAGAGCTTTTAGTCAGTTTATAGAGAAATTAAATTTCAGGTAGTCTAATACAAACAGGAACTTCAATATGAAGTGAGAGAAAAGCAGGTTTATACACACACACACACACATATATATACTCAATGCAGCATATATAGTACATTTTTCCCTGAAGCATAGTGTGAATTTTAGTGATATTGAATATTTAATGATATAACGTTATTTCTGTTGCTGAATAAGGAAAGTAGCATTTCCTAGCATGCTTAGGTTTTAACCAATTTTGCATAACAATGTGCTCTATGGCACCAAATGTGTTTTTGTTATGTGGTGGCTCTTAGATACAGAATGTAATGATACAATCAATTACTTTGTTGTGAACTGTCTCATAATCACATAATCAACTCATTTAATAATTACATTTCTTAGCAGTTTGCTTCAATACATTAATCACTAAAATAAGAAAGTGCTAAAGTATCTTAGCATTTGCTCTGCATTTAAGTGCAAGTGCAAAGTATTTTAAACAGAATGCTTGAGAAGCACAGATCTTGACATTTAGAGTTTCTGTTGAATGTCATCTCTCTAAGTAAGGCAACCAATTTATATAGCAATTTAACTTGTTTTCAAATCCTGAACATAAAATGGAAATAGACTAAAAGTGGCTTAACTGCATTTTATTAAGATGACAGAACTGTATACGATTTAAGGCATTACATATGCAGCTCTTATGTAACCAAGGCTGACATATACCTGGTTACCACTAATTCACATGCTTACTAAACCCACTTTGTGCCTGACAGTAAGCAAAATAGATAATCTACAGGCTGTGGCTTTCTGTCCATCTCATAGTGGACACATTGGGTGCTATACCAGCTGGCCTTTTATTATATCGGTCATTTAAAATAAAAATCAGCAGTGTAGTAACAAAATATTTGTATAATTGTATAATTAAATTGAACTTTCTACAGGTTGAGGAGGGGAATCAAATATTCTGCAGTTTTCTGCAAGTAATGCGTTTGGGTTACTGACAATTTCATACAGACATGTAATCTGGGGCAATAATAGGGAAATGCTTTAGGGCTGTTACTATGTTCACTCACCAGATATGTATGAGACTAAAACATTACAATACTTTGGCAGGCATGTAGATCCATCCATCCACAACCCTTTTTAATCATTTTTGCACATGGAGTCGGGGTGTCACTTCGACAGTGATAATCATCTAGGGCCAAGGTTTACACCACTGGGTGACTAACCCTGCCACAGTAGTTCTTTCACACCATACTCTCACCTATGAGCAATTTAGAGTGTCCAATCCAATTACTGCATGTCTTTGGAATGGGAGGAAACCAGAACGCCGGGAGGAAACCCACATGAACACATGCAAACTCTGCAGGAATGTAGATGCTCCTTGCTAATTATACCTGTATAACATCTCTTCTTTCTATATCCTTTCAAAATAATGTGTTAATTTGCTTCCACTAATTCTTTTCTTCTTAATGTTTATGCAGATACATGCACCAGATCCAAATGTTGTACATATTGCATCAAAGTCCCTTATCAAAGACTATTTTTTGAATACGGTTATTAAAGCCTGAGCTAATGGCACAGTGGCATGGTACATACAGACATGTGAAGGTACAGAACCATATTATAGGCATGTTATATATTGTGTGGTACAAAAGTACAATTACTATTTTGACTTGCATGCTATTAGTGTGAAAGCCATGTTATATTGTTATGGCTGACTTTATTAATAGTTTTTATTCAGAATGCAGTTAATCTAGACCTCCTAATGTGTTTTGATGATAGGTATTCTCTGTGTGGGGGTGGAAGGCAAAATCCATCTCCTTTCACTTAAAATAGGCTCCAGACTCATCCATCTAGGCATTGATACTACAGTATTCAAGGAGATTCATAGTCAAGGAGATATCTCTGGATATGATAGGGGAGGGGGTACAGGATTCCCAGGCATTTAGCTTTAACAAATAAGGGCAGAGAAGTTTAGCTAGATGGAATCTAGGAGGAAATACAGATCCTATTATAAAAAAGAAAATATCGCAGAAACACAGAGGGAAGATGTCATGGTGATGAGTTAATGGTTGTAGATTCTTACTCCCATAGTTCAGAACAGTATAACTAGGTACTTGCAGACTATAAACTGAGAGTTCTGCAGTCCCATCTAAAGTTGGTGATGGAAGTGCTAGTAGCTGTGAAGCATATATACAGTCCTCAACAGTCAGTTACTGGCTGGCATGCATAAGTAAATCTGGCACATGAGTAGCATGCTAATATGTCCCCCATAAATGTGAGTGTGCTTCAATAAATGCAGGGTTCTGTACAAATGGAAGTGAAAATGTCATGTGAAAACATCCAGATATGTAGATAAAGAAATATAAATGCAACCATGAAATATGTAGCAGTAACATCTGCATCTTGGACAGTTAGTATGTCAGATATAGGTCAAGTATATATTGAACTAGCCAAACCCACTACACAACCCAATGCATGGTGGCAAGTGTAATAATACATGTAGGGAATATACACCTGCAGTCACTAGGAATGTAGTATAGAGTAAAAGTGTTTATAAGATGTTAACTGAGGTTTTTTCTACACCCTACTGTTTGTGCATAAACCATGCAATTCCACATCTCAATGGGTATGTGTAATCTTAAATATTTGTTGGGACATATGTCCTATTGTTTTATAAATATTTGCATTGATGTTGATGCATGTGCCCTCTTCATGGTGGCCTGTTGCTACCAAACATCCCTGCATGCTGTTGGAATATCCACTGTCATTCAATATATGCATGTGTTATGCTTGCTGTTCAACTGTTGGAACTTTGGTGTGTTGGGTTAATGGGAATATTACTGCATGCTGTTACAACTAATCTGGAATGCTGTTGTTTATGTTGTAATTAAACCCACCTGTCCCTCATCAGCTGGCGAGTGCACCTGGCACCAGCAGCTCTGGTGCCCAGCCTGGGCACCCCTCCTCTGTTGGTCCTGTGCCACCTTAGGGTGGAAGCACTGCAGGGGATGGGGCTCATCCCCCCCATGCAAGTGTGGGTGGAGAAGGGCCACCTGTCACCCTTCGAATGGTCCGGGCTGTGGTGCGTAGGGAGATCCAGCGTTCAGTCGCTGATCCCCTATGCCAGCTTGAGGCGAGAGTGGCGCATCTTTCGGGTGAGCCTGCCCATCCTACTCAGCCCCCAGCACAGCCACCCTCGGGGCTTTGAAGGTGCAGTGGTGACTGCCCATGGGTGGGATCTCAGTTCCACTGTTACCATCTGTGGGCTCATGGGCTTGCGATTTCCGAACAACCTTCCCCGTCAATTGTGTTCACCCACCCCATGTGTCAAATTCTGCCCCTGTATGTGTCTTGTTTGTCTTGACTGTTTACCTCCCCAACCTACCTCCCCAAATATACCTACATCCCCTACCTCACATTCAACTCTCACCTGAAAAAAAAAAAAAAAAAAAAAAGGGCAATCTGTTCCCACAAAAAAAATTATGCCCCATACATAGCTGCCCATTTCGTACACATGTCCGCTGGACATGTAAACTGATAATTATAATTGGCAGTACAACATACTCTGTTGTCCTCACCCCTCTCTCAGGGATGGAAGGTTGCAAATTTCACACCAAATTATGAACATATGCACAGCTGTTGCTGGTAAAGAAATGGGCAGCTATGGGCCTTCCCTAAACCTTTCCTGCACATCCCAGCTGGTTTCCCTACTGTCTTTCCCTCTTTATGCCCCCTTTTCCACCACTTTCCTATCTCCCCATTTTCTTTTCTTTCAAAGAAATTAGTGTGGGGGTTAGCAGGAGTAAGCACTTTTAAGCAGTAGTTAGCGGGGGTGCGCGAGTGTGAGTTTGTGTGCGTTTAGCTAAGCATCGCTAAGTGTCGTGCAAACCTGCTCAAACCCGCTTACAACTGCTTAAAAGTGCCTTAGTCACTCTGTATGACAGGGCCTTGTATTGCTCAGCAGCAAAATAAAATATACCTGTCCGTCTCGAACCCCAGACCTTGGGCTCACCAGTCTGCATGAAGTACCACTACACCACAACAGATATACAATAACTTGGTGCTGAAAGAAATATATCATGCATTGCAATGAGTGAATATAAAGGGAGAACAGGAATGGCATAACACAAATCATGTTCTGTGGCCCTTAACCAGCAAGTGTTGTAGAATTGCATGACATGACTGTGAAAAGAGAACCAGCCATGCTAGCAGGGAATAATGTTACAGTAACACCTTACAAACCCCACACAGTATCAGAGCAGGATGGCATATTTGAATACGTCAGAGGCCAGACCTCCCAACTGTGACTGGTTTACAGGGATGTCCCTGATTTGCAAACAAATGTTAGCTGTGCCCCTCAGACTCCCTGTGAAATGTAGTAACACTAGGCAGAAAGGTGGGGAATCCCACTTAATGATAAATGTCAATAAGTGAGAGTAGACACTGCTTGCACATCAGAAAAGGTGTAGTAATACATATGCTCAGAATCCCCCAAAGTCAAAACTGCAAAATATCTGAAATAAATCACAGGTGTATCCCACTGATATGTACCTTTCCCTGAGGCTGTTCAAATATATACCTGTATCTGAGGCCTGGAAGAGTCAGAAACACACAGGCATATCAGCCTGTCTGCTGTTACGCACTCTGCGAATAGCTGTAGAATGAATTCCACAAGCATGCCCTTATGTAGGAGTACAACACAGAAATATCAAAGGATGTAGCCATGTACTGCTAGCAGCCACCTGTGACAATGCCATTGTTCAGGTGCTGAAAAGACTGGTGTGGTGCACAGTCAATGAATACTAGGCTAACCTCTGTCTACCATCTGTATATGTCCACAGGTGGGAGCTACTTAGACAGATTACTAGCCTTTATAGACTTACAGGTACACTGCAACTCTGCATGTTCAGCAAGATAAACATCACACGATAATAAATAATGCACTCTGCAGTTCTGCACCCCTACCCAAAGGTACTATATACCCGTGTAGTCAGGCACAACCAAGGGTGTAGGTAGGCATACACAGTAGTGAAATATGTCCAGTTGTCCTGAGCAGACTGTGCTAATGTCAACACAAACAAACCACAAACTGTTCAGAAGTGAGTATCATACTAATGACAGTATAGCAGTTCACAAACAGTGCATGTGCCTGATATTCATAACTGGTAGTACAACATAGTTAATCCTCACCCCTCTCTCAGGGGTGGAAGGTTTCAAATATCCCTCCTAATGTGTTGCACATATGGACAACTGTTGCTGGTAAAGAAATGGGCAGCTATGGACGTTCTCCACACCCATCCTGTACATCCTGAGCTGGTTTCCCTACTGTCTTCCCCTCTTTGTGCATCTTTTATCACCACATTCCTATCTCCCCATTTACTTTTCTGTCAAAGAAATGAGCGCAGGGGTTAGCGGGAGTGAGCACTTGTAAACAGTAGTAAGTAGGTTTGCACCAGTGTGCGCATGTGTGGGCTTAGCTTAGCATTGCCAAGATATGATAAGCTAAGCCAAGCTTAGCTTAGTATTGCTAAAATAAAATAAGCTAAGCTAAGCTTAGCTTAGCATCGCTAAGCGTTGCACAAACCCACGCAAACCCACTTACAACTGCTTAAAAGTGCCTTAATCACTCTGTATGACAGGGCCCTTGTACTGCTCAGCAGCAAAATAAAATACCCTTGTCAGTCTCAAACCCCACACCTTGGGCTCACCAGTCTGGATGACGTACCACTAAGCCACAGCAGATATTCAATAACTTGGTGCTGAAAGAAATATAACATGCATTACAATGAGTGAATGTAAAGGGAAAATAGGAAAGCCATAGGAATACATTGCAATAACTATTGTTGTATGCCAGTTCATTCTATAATTCGAAAAGAAAGTACATACTCCATTGTATCCAGTGTTAGCATTAGGAGGTGTGAGTAAACCTACACACTGAGAAGAGTGTACTGGAAGAAACAACAGTCAGGTTTCAGTACAACATGCATTTCACTGGCTACAACCTAGCTTCACATATGAGACATATACCAACCTTCTGACTGAGACAACAGTGTCCACAGCAAACAAGCATGGTCTCCACCTTGCAAAACTGAAAGGGCTATGCCTATCTAACCTATCATTTTATGGCAGTGTCCTGAAATCACAGTGAGAACTGCAATTACCACACAGCAGGCTGCATGCAATTACTAAATGGTAGGCACGAATTGGTGCAGAGGCCATCACATGCACATGTGCAGATACCTAGAAAAGCAGCCTGTATCTGCTGTCCACACATGCAATAATATCATTGCACCAACTGGGAGAGAGAGAGAGAGAGAGAGAGTGCCAGCGAGAGAGACAGACAGAGACATACAGACAAACAGATGGATACAAACAGGCAGTAGGAGACAGACACTGAAAACAAACAGCAACAAACAGAGGAAACCAAAACCAAAAAAAAAAAAAAATACAACACCTACAACAGACGGAGGTGAGGAATACAAAGGTAAGGTATGTAACAGATATGTATTTGCTGGCATCCGAAAGATGTGTCTGAAGGGTACCCTACATACTGTGAATCATCCATATGTGGCAGCAGTCCATATCTATATGTACATGCACATTTGCATAGGGCAAGGGACATACTGCAACTGTTAGTGAAGGCTGGACATATGTATGTTGTTGAAGGCTGCTATGTGCACATATGTATGTAGGTTGTAGTGTGTGGCATTGCAGACAGCAAGCATTGCCGGTATATGTCATGTGGTGATTAAATGCTGTGGGACTGAGCTACAGGCAGTGAGGCCTGCTACAGCTATACAGCCTGAGGACAGCAGAATGCATTCTGCACAACATTGTGCAATAGTATTACATAACCGTATGTCTCACAACTGTTGCATAATTGACATCCCCACCATGAAAGGTGGGCAGTATATGTGCCTATATGTGCAGCTATATGTACAGCAATGGATGTTTAGATGTATGTGTATATATATATATATATATATATATATATATATATATATATATATATATATATATAGATATATATATGTATATATATATATATATATATATATATATATATATATATATATATATATATATATATATATATATATATATATACATATATAGATATATATATAGATAAATAGAAATATAGATATATAGAATTATAGATATATAGATCTATATATAGATATATACATATGTGCATATATACATATATACATATAAAGATAGATATAGATATATGTAGATATATATAGATATATATATATATGGATATATATAGATATATATGGGTATATATGGATAAATATAGATATATATCGATATATATGGATATATACAGATATATATGGATATATATAGATATATATAGATATGTATGGATATGTATGGATATGTATGGATATGGATAGATATGTATGGATATGGATAGATATGTATAGATATGGATAGATATGGATAGATATGTATAGATATGTATATATATATATATATATATATATATATATATATATAGAGAGAGAGAGAGAGATTGAGACACGGGGTCATATGTACTGCAGCAGGTGCCTGTTGTCCAAGGCATGGACTGAACACCAGTGTTGATACTGCAGTGCCATACCCTATTCCAAAACACCTTACGCAGTAACTGCCACATAGGTGGTAGCCTGCCTAACACTGAAGGTGTCAGAAGGGAACACGGGACACAGGTGGACAGTAGGCTCCCCTTTGATAATCACAGTGCCACAGTTGTCATGTAATCTCTCTATGTGATACGTGTCATTACAAAAGGTGTGTCATCTAGGGAAATATAGGTTGGTGTTCCCCTCTACTCATCACAATGCCCCATGTGGTATGTACCTCACATGACAACTACAGCAAGTGGACAGGCCACAGACATACCTAACAAAGAGTAATACTGCCCTCAAACACATGCCCTATGCAGACTGACTCACAAAACCACAGCTAGAGTGTGTTGCATACCGCCCACCCAGAGGTTACCACTACCGGACATACAGAGCTATGTCACACCCACAGCAGACGGCCAACCACCATGACAACACCTCACAATCCCTCCAGGCTACATGACCTAGGGCCCTAATCCTTGTCACCTCATTAAACAGCACATGCTGGAGGTACAGGTTCCTATCCACAAATATGCCATACTCTGGACTAAACCACCCAGCATTAACAAACAAGGCTCCTCATTAGCAGATGTCATACATACCCCTGATGATTGTTTTGGAGATAGGTAATATGCCCTGGGAGTCACCTCTGTATATCCGGTTGACAGCAGCAAGTGAAATCACATTACATGTGTTTCAAATGGCAGGGTAGCATATGACTAGGCTGCTCTAGGCCCTAGGGCCAATAGCGTATTACCTACCTATG
This sequence comes from Protopterus annectens, assembly GCF_019279795.1. Lineage (NCBI taxonomy): Eukaryota > Metazoa > Chordata > Ceratodontiformes > Protopteridae > Protopterus > Protopterus annectens. The sequence goes on along the minus strand of NC_056731.1, from coordinate 1,681,065,064 downwards.
ACACAATGCACGCACACATGTACTCAGTGCAATACCTGCTATGTGAGGTGGAATGAGTGTAACAGTGACTGTGTGCAAGGTTTGTAAACGTGTGATAGCTTAGTGTGAGGTTGTGTCTGTCATGGTAGTTTGTGTCCTAGGTGTGAGGCCAGAGAAAGATGTGTCAGTTATTGGGATGCAGACATAGTAGGATGGCATATGTTGTGATGTTGTTCCTTGTGAACGACTGTGGTGTCCCATTGTAGGCTGAAGCAATACATGTATGCTCAGTAAGTGGTACTGCTGGTGATTCCAGCTCACATATGAACTGTTGTACTATCACACGATAATAAATAATGCACTCTGCAGTTCTGCACCCCTACTCAAAGGTACTATATACCTGTGTAGTCAGGCACAACCAAGGGTGTAGGTAGGCATACACAGTAGTGAAATATGTCCAGTTGTCCTGAGCAGACTGTGCTAATGTCAACACAAACAAACCACAAACTGTTCAGAAGTGAGTAACATACTAATGACAGTATAGCAGTTCACAAACAGTGCATGTGCCTGATATTCATAATTGGTAGTACAACATACTTACTCCTCACCCCTCTCACAGGGGTGGAAGGTTTCAAATATCCCTCCTAATGTATTGCACATATGCACAGCTGTTGCTGGTAAAGAAATGGGCAGCTATGGACCTTCTCCACACCCATCCTGTACATCCTGAGCTGGTTTCCCTACTGTCTTCCCCTCTTTGTGCACCTTTTATCACCACATTCCTATCTCCCCATTTACTTTTCTGTCAAAGAAATGAGCTCAGGGGTTAGCGGGAGTGAGCACTTGTAAACAGTCGTAAGTGGGTTTGCACCAGTGTGCACATGTGTGCGCTTAGCTTAGCATTGCTAAGATATGATAATCTAAGCCAAGCTTAGCTTAGTATTGCTAAAAGGGCCAATAGCGTATTACCTACCTATGACACAATGCACACACACATGTACTCAGTGCAATACCTGCTATGTGAGGTGGAATGAGTGTAACAGTGACTGTGTGCAAGGTTTGTAAACGTGTGATAGCTTAGTATGAGGTTGTGTCTGTCATGGTAGTTTGTGTCCTAGGTGTGAGGCCAGAGAAAGATGTGTCAGTTATTGGGATGCAGACATAGTAGGATGGCATATGTTGTGACGTAGTTCCTTGTGTATGACTGTGGTGTCCCATTGTAGGCTGAAGCAATACATGTATGCTCAGTAAGTGGTACTGCTGGTGACTCCAGCTCACATATGAACTGTTGTACTACCTGAAGCTGTAGGCCTAAACAGCACAGTATGGTGTATGTTCACAGTCCCTAGTAACTCTGTCTTGTGTGTTTCCTGTAGTCTGCACAGATTACATACCTCAGGCATAGGTATCTGTAAGTAGGGGCACACAGTATTATAAGGTTCACAGGTAATGCTCATCTTTGTCGGCATACATCTGTGTGTTGAATGTATGTCTGATGTGTGTGTGATGATGCCTGTACCATGCCCACAATCACGTGTGTTACAGGGTATGTGTGTGTACCTAGTAACATGTATACTCTGTTACAGCAGTATGCCAGCTATATTAACAACTGTGCACATATGTTAGGTAGGAGTATGGCATCAATGACTAGGGTGGTTTACTGGTAATACTGTAAATGTACATGACATTCATTGCATTGGATGACATATTTCTTCATGCATTAGCTTGATATATACCCCCGGGGTGAGGTTGTGCATTGTATCCCAAACAGTGTGCCGACTACTGGTGTATACTGGTTTGTTATATGGAGTGTGGCAGGCACTGTCAGCCAGTTGTAGGCTGAGCACTGATATGTGGTATTGAACGTGTGTATCCTTTGATAGACAGATAGATGCTATATATGGCAGTTAAGTGATATCTGTACTTCATAATGTTAAGTGTGCCACATGACATGCTCACACATATCGTTTAATTGTCTTCCAGGGTTATGGCTCATCAATGTAATCCATCATATTCAGCTGCGGAGGAGCAGGAAATTCTGAACAGCCTGGTGCAACACTAAAACCTGCTTTTTTCCAGGGCCAGCCAGCACCAGCATGAGCATACCGAACTGTGGCAAGACCTTGTTCACTGGGTAAATGACATAGGCATGCATAACCGGACATATGAGCAGGTACGCCATCACTGCAGTGATTTAATTAGACATATCCAGCGGCGTGCATCTGATATCCATAGGCAACAGCTTGCCATAGGTGGTGGGGCGGCCATACATCCCCCCTTACCAGAGTGGAGGAGCTGCTCCTAAGCGTAGTGGCTCCTGGCCTATAGCAGCAACAGCATCACACATGTGTCATCATGGAGGCCGGAGCCACCCAGCAGGATGACATGGAGCATGCAGGTAATACGCCCTAGCTGTAGACTACCGTTACCTGTATTGTTAGAATATGCATATGTGAGATGTGTACTGTGTGTTTAGCAGTCGTGCTGCCTAACGTGTGCAATACTGATATTTGGAATAGTATCCGTACACCTGTGACTGTTGACTGTTGTTCCACTGTGGTTTAGCACACTCACAGTAGCAATGTCACAGTTGTGGCCACTGACAAACTGTGTCATATTCTTGTAGGTCCCTCAGGTGTGACAGCAGGGCAGACGATACATGCTGGTGAGTGTGTTAACACTTTTATATTGGTAATGAAATGTGCATGTCATAGGTGAGGTGTAGGCCATGTACACGTAACACACTTACGCATAATGCATGCTGTGCATGTTTTCTGTGAGACATCAATCATCTCAGTAAAGTCAGTAGCTGCCTCAATCACATGCAATGCACAGTGCAGCAGACACAATTGTGGCAACACTGTACTGCACATTGAATATGCATAGTTGCTACAGCTGTACACAACAGAACACATTTATCATACGCAGTACACGAAAACATGCTACATTTGGCATTACCACACATCCGCTGTAAGGTCACACTTCAGTATCCCACATGTCATGCACACACACATGATGTACCTCAGGGGTAGAGGCCTGTCATGGGGCTGTGCGACACTCTGCAACACATAACACAGTCATGTTAGGCAATGCTCCCTATTGGGCACCTCCCACACCCATGTACAAGGTGGCTGTGTAAATGTGAGCGAAGCCACGGCACTGCAGTTCAGGTACAGCATGCTAGGCAGTGGTCTTGCACACATTAGTAGCTGTGAGTGACCACAAGATGCATGTTGATGATGGCACAAGGTACTACACCCCATCCAGTTACAGTGACCACAGTACTACTCATAGCAGTCATTGCTTTGCATCTCAATGCTGTGTGTGTGCAAACATATGCACTTATACACAATATGCATAGCATGTAGTGTGTGTGCTTACATATGCCAGTATACACATTATGCACAGCAGTCACCATCCAAACAAAGTGTCACATATATGTCCTGGAATGCTAGTGGGTGTATAGGTCACTTGACACACATTGGGTATGTGTGTTGTTTAATGTTGCAGTCATGTAGCATGCCATGCCATGTCTAGCACCGACATATCTGCAATATTTCCCGCACTCACCATAACCATTGTGAACTAGCCATGTCGAGCATTGGGATTCCTTCACATCAACATGCAAAACACATCCCGTGTGTGTACATAGCATGCATGTGCTATACCCATGCCCACTATTATCTGCTATGGACAAAGACACTGTACTCAGACATGGATATCTATGTGTCACACAGATAACACATGCAGCCATGGCATGTATACTTGTGAGTGATGGTGCACAGGGCATTGCAGAGCTGATAATACCTGCTCGGCAATGTTGTGTCCATGTACACATTGTGTTCCAGGGTGTAGCCAATCACTGAACAACTACACAGTTGCATCAAATATACTGCCATTTAATAGGGGCATCTACACTTGCACTGCATGGTCTTGTGCAACACATATTCTGCATGCTGACACGTGTGTTGTGACTATTTACCTTGTGATACTGGCACCCACCTTTACCCACTATAGAGTATGTGTTGGATTGCTGGTATGTGTGTGTATGTGCTGTAGTGAGGAGTGTATTAGTGTTCATGTGTTCATGTGTGCATGTGTGCATGTATGCATGTGTTCATGTGTGCATGTGTGCATGTGTTCATGTGTGTGTGCGTGTGTGCGTGTGTGCATGTGTGCATGTGTTCATGTGTGCGTGTGTGCATGTGTGCATGTGTGCATGTGTTCATGTGCAGACCGTAAAGTGTGTCTCCTGTCTTCCTCTCACAGGTGCTGAGTTAGGGATTGGAGAAAGCAGCAGGCAACCTGAAGCCACTGCCACGAATAGTGGTGATGATGAGACATGTATTTTGGCACAGGAAGGTTTGACAGGGTCTGTCGTTGGCCGGCCAATCGACAGTACACAGCGTTCAACCCCATCTATGGGCACACTCATACAGTCAATACATCCCTCACCACCAATGGCCATAGGCGAGGGACAGCATACAGTTGGCATTGACCAGGAGAGTGTGCTACCCGTGGCACTTGCATCCCCTCACAGCAGCCATAGCCGTATTCCTGGAACAGTACCACATAGGCGGAGGTCCAGGGGTTCTCAGGGAGCACCGCTCATCATATTGCCCCTGGCAGGCGTGGCCTCACAGGTCTTACGATGTCCAGTATGTTCCGGGCTGTAATGCAGGCTCAGGCACATATGGAATGGTACACCAGGCAGGGACTTAGGGCACAGACAGCACATTACACCGCTATCAATGACAGCATCTGTGACCTTGCCGGTGCCTTCCGGACTTACACCGAGGTCATTGATCGACGTTGGGGGGAGACATTAGATGCCCTCCTCAACATGTCTTCCATGAGCCAGGACCATGAGGGACGGTTGGACGTCGACGCGGACACATGCCAGCAACAGCAACAGCTGGCAGTGGTCGCGGATGGTTCACAGTTCACAGCCGCTCCCTTAGTGGCAGTACCAGCCCCAGCAATGCTGGGGCTGGCCTGTCCATTGACTGTCCCAGTAGACCACATCCACGTGGCTCTGGCCAGTCCCAGCAGGGACATGGGTCCAGTTGCCATACCTCTGCCTCTGATGACAGTACCCAGTCAGGGTTGGTACCCAAAACTGTCCGTAGCACCCCTGCCAGGCACAGATACTGTGTCCGTGGCCAAAGACAGTGATCTGTACAGCCTAGGGCCCATGCTGTACTGTTGCCCCCCCCCACACACACACACACACACACACACACACACCCACACACACACAGATGGGTCAATGTCAGGCTCTGGCAAACAACAAAATGCCCTGTGCATATGATGATACCTGTGTCGCCTCCTGTCATTTGCAACATTGACAGAGGAACAGGCTAACATGGTGCTGATGCACAGGGTGACACTACAGCAGTGTAGCAATAATAGAAAGTTGTCAACAAGGAAGTGTAACGACATCCCTGTAGGTATATCTTTGCAGACATTATGCATCAAAGCTCTGATTGTCAATGTAGCATTGTTTACACCACTTTTAGGTCTGAGTATGTATTGTTCACCCATATGCCACTTGGCTGAAGTGTAATGTGTTGCCAGCATGTGTTAGTGAGTGGACAGTATGTGTGTGATGTGTGCAGTACAGATTAGCAAGTGTACATCTGTGAACATGGTGGGTGCACACTGTCTGCATGTACGTGCATAGTGGACACATGGGACATGTGGCATACCCTGTCGTACACATTAACATCTTATAGTATCTCTCAATGGCCAGTATGCATTCTACTACAGTTATGTACTAACATGGGTAGACGTGTGTATGACATGGGTTGACACTATGCTGTGGGTGATACCGTTAATATCTGTCAATAATTTGCGGTCTGGTAGTATACACAACCTCAACAGCATGACTATAAGCAATCATTGGATGATGTCCTGACAAATGACACACAGTCGTAGGGAACTCAGTAACAATTGGATCCTTCTGGTGCTACACTATAACACTAACCAGTGGTAATGACCGCCACCCATTCCTGTGACCACACCTGTTTGGCATATAGCCCCCTTAGGTACATGCAAACACACTAGGGATGTGTCCATCCAAATCTGGAAATGCATGCATTGGCCTACAATTCATTCCCTGGATGGGACGCATATCCTACACAAGGGTATCATACAGACAGATACCTGTTGTCTGATACATACTGTATAGCAGTAAGCCGACTATAGCATAGTCATCGTCATGTACTATACATACTATCCAGTCAGTACCACACAGGTGGTAGCCCTCAGCATGTATGTTGGGTACCAATGTGTACATACAATCTCATGTTATGTCATGTGTCCCTTGGTATCCACATATACATAGGTATTGTGGAGTCCCAAGGTGTATCACATAAGACATTAGAGGCCTGAATGCATATCCACAAGGCAGTTGTACACCTATAAACACTGTCCATTATTGGCAGTCTTTGTTGTGTATGAACATGTCTGACATATACCCCAGGCATATACCCTCACTCACACTGCTCAAGTAATTGTCATGGGTGTGTGTGCCACAGATGATCTTGGCCACAGAATACAACAGTGGATGGCCTTGTCACATACATACATATGTGACCTTCGATCAGAGAAGCAGCGGCACAACCTGTCAATGGAAACAAATGTATTCATGTAGTATGCAGGCTTCACACCTATGTACTGATTGAGGGGACATGTACACATATATATTTGCCACGCAGATACCTGATGTGTGCAATGCACTTACTGTTGTAATCATAATATGTCATACCATAGTAAAAGCAAAACCCACACCGTATTGACACACACACAGTCAGCATTTGCAGGATTTAAACCCCTACCTAACTATGTTATGATACTAGAGAGAGATACATTAACACGGCGTGCTATTTGCTTTACTGGGTGTTTTTTCTTGTCTGTCTGTATTTGTAGGATGGTGACATCATCAGTCTTTCCAAAGAGGAATGTAGCTCTTTTAGTGTGTTTTCCCAGTCTCCAAAAAGGGCACTCCTTTCAAAGACAATTGCACACATACACCCCCCACACACACAGCCAGTGTTTGTCTGATTCAAACCCCTACCTAACTATGTTATAATACTAGAGAGAGACACATTAACACTGCACGCTATTTGTTTTACTGGCTGGTTTTCCTTCTCCTGCTGTATTTGTAGGATGGTGATATCATCAGACTTTCCAAAGAGGAATGTACCTCTTTTAGTGAATTTTCCCAGTCTCCAAAAAGAGAACACCTCTCAAAGGAAACTGCACACGTACACACCCCCCCCCCCATACACACACACACTCACTGTTTGCAGGATTCAAGCCCCTACCTACCTATGTTATGATACTAGAGAGAGACGCATTAACATGGCGTGCTATTTGCTTTACTGGCTGGTGTCCCTTCTCCTGCTGTATTTGTCGGATGGTGACATCATCAGACTTTCCAAATAGGAATGTACCTCTTTTAGTGAGTTTTCCCAGTCTCCAAAAAGGGAGCACCTCTCAAAGTAAACTGCACACATACACACAACCCCCACACACACACTCACTGTTTGCAGGATACAACCCCCTACCTAACTAGGTTATGATACTAGAAAGGAGACGCATTAACACGGTGCGCTATATGCTTTACTGGCTGGTTTCCCTTCTCCTGATGTATTTGTAGGATGGTGACATCATCAGACTTTACAAAGAGGAATGTACCTCTTTTAGTGAGTTTTCCCAGTCTCCAAAAAGGGAACACCTCTCAAAGTAAACGGCACACATACACACACCCCACCACACACACACACACACACACACACACACACACACTGTTTGCAGGATTCTAACCCCTACCTAACTATGTTATGATACTAGAGAGAAACACATTAACACAGCACGCTATTTGCTTTATGGGCTGGTTTCCCTTCTCCTGCTGTATTTATAGAATGGTGACATCATCAGACTGGACATGGTGATGTGTGTACACTTTGTTTTATGCCATTCCAGGAATGGTCCATGTGGGTCAGCAGGTGTCAACAGCTTGAACAAGACCTCATAATCCTTACCTTGTGTGATCTATCTGTGGACACATTGACATTCCGTCATATGTCAACACATATTTATGCACAGCTTGTTGGTTTTGTGGATACTACATGTGTCTGGGGTGTTGATAAAGGGCTATTCAAGGTCTATGTTACACATGTGTAGATGTGTTCATTGATGTATGTCCTGGGTGGCTGCCTTGCAAACAGTCTAGCATGTTTGGGAACCATGATCCGCACATGAACATACCACAGTTGGTAGGGTTGTGTGTATGTCAGCTTCCAATAGCTCTGTTTATGACTGCAACCATGATGGACTCCATGACCTTGCAGATCAGACTTCATAGGCGTACTGGACTTGACTTCCCATGGTGTGTTGTGCACCAACACTTGTGGAGAGTGGCATATGTAGCTGTGACACATTCAACAGTTCCACATCCTGTGTAGGAGGTGAGGCTCAGCTGACTGTTCAGGTGCAGGATCTGTTTATTCTGTAGTTTGTGCATGACACATATTGGGAATCAATGTATTCCACTTTCTGCCATGCTTTTGGCAGTGGGGGTAGCTGCTCATCCATTCTACACGTGATATCTATTGGTATGATGATATGGACTATTGTCAGTGGGAGGTGGGTATGTACATATGGGCCTGTCTGTCAGGATGTCGGCATTGTCAGTCAGGTACAGTTGGCCCTGACTCAGGACATATATGGGTGTACATTGCTATTTATGACATAGCTGAAGGAGATGTCATAATTCAGTCTGGACTCCTCTGCTACTCTTTACAAAACACTAACGAACATGAGCACTAATCCCTGTTATACTCTTTTACATGCTTAACACCCTACTGATCCTTTGTGATCAGGCTACAGAGTATGTCATCATAATATCCTGGCATGTCCAGGGGTCGGTTCCGTGTGTACTCTCCAGTCCAGCTGGTGGATATTGTGATATTGACACAATGTCACATCTACCTCATGTACCCAGACAACCCTCTCCTCCTCCCGACAAACTCAGACATATGTGTGTGATGCACCTATATAGACATACAGGGTGCTGAACTCTCTCGACCCATGACTGGCACAGTCTATCAGGTGGTGAAAGTAACCACACATACCACATATCAGTCTCACATATCCTCTAGCGACAGCACTCAAACCACATTATCACACATAGACATACTCGGATGTTGTAAATGTACTCTGCCTAAGCAGCAGAGACCTCCAAAGCAGGAACACACACAACTGCTACCCCACTACAATACCTACATATCACACAGTTCACAATGTCAATGTGCCACACAGTCACTGCCCTTCGGGCTAAACAACACACCTAATACACTTGTAATAGGCGACACTTATTGTCAGACACACTGACATACCACTCACCAGCCCTAACAAGGGAATAGTCACTTTGGGCTGTCTGCTGGGTGCCAGAATCTGCAGCATAACACAGGCAGTCAGGTCACTCCAAAGCAAGTACAGGACTGGCACCATCATTGTCCATGCTGGTACGTAAAACCTCAGACGTTACTCCCTGGACCACATGACATGATACATGGAGGAACACTCTGATCATGGAGCCCAGGCCAGTATGACCCTGACCTTGTCTAGCATCTTACACTCACCAATTATGATGTCACAGTATACAGACACACATATCATGTTTAACAGTTGCCTAACAAATTTGTTTCATTCATAGGGGATACAGTGTCTGTCAGCCTATGGTGACATGCTCAACATGCCACGTAGCTTCACTACGGACAGCTTGCACCTGTCACCCTTGGACTTTCGAATGCTGGCTAAGGCTCTTGCTACCGCCATAGTGCCTTTTTTAAGAAGGGCTCAAAAGACAAACCCACCTCCATAGACATTACAGGTTAAATGAAACTAAGGGTAATGCTGCTCAACACCAGATGTGTTACCCTCATATTGTGCCACTCAGGACTCTCCTCAGTATGGAGGATAGCAATATTTGTGCACTAACAGACGCCTGGTTCAGGCTCGCTTATGCACACCAGCACTACCAGGTTATGATTCATACCATGCTTTCTGACAACAAGACTTGGAAGAGACAACACAACTAGGGGGAGTATCCATATATATCAAAGATACACACACCTCCGGGTTAGTAGCACTGCACAAAGCATCACAGACCATGCATACAGAACTACCATTGTGCAAAACTGCCTTTCAGTTTGTTGCCTGCTACAGACCACCCTCCCAAACTCAGGGACCACACTCGGCTTTCATGGGAACTATGGAGAATATGAAGGTCTCCACAAACACCATTATATTGTGTGATTTCATATACACACATATTGACTGGGGATACTACTCAAGCCCCAACACCCTCACCCAACAGTCGCTACAATTTGTAGACTTATATGCTATGGCACAACCAGTCAGCACAGCCACAAGGGGGAATACATATTGGACCTGATCATCACCAACATGGGGACTCTATGTTCCACACCAGCGATATACCCCTCATTGGTAAGGTCAGAACATACATGTGTCTGACTGGACATACATATACTCTCCACACACCCATCCTGGGTAATCTTGGTGAACTTCTCATGAGCCAACGTCTCACTTCACCAAAGCAAGGTGGTATCCTTCAGAGACCCTGAGACAGTGGCAAATACGGCTCACACTGCTGAATCCTTTACATGCACATTCTATGGAAACCTAATGGACTGCATGGATTGTGCTATCCCAAATAACAACAGAACTCACTACTCCAATGGCAGGGGACCTGTCTAGTAGGCTCCAGCCATTAATAAGCTGTACAACATCAGGAGGATGCTACTACATGATAGGGCACAATCCTAGACTGGGAAGGCATCTGTGATCTGTACTAGCAGACAGCTACGATCACTCATGAACTTTTCTAAGGGCCGCTTCTACCGGACAATTGCACCAGACACGTCAGACTATCACTCAGCCTTCTTCAGTTATGTCAGGAACCTGGATGGACACACACTGATATGCTGTGAGTTACTGCATACTGACTAAACTTACCCTGAACCCACTGGCATTGCCAACATCCTGGCAAACAGGTTCAGTGCAGATGTCTCCCCTCCATCCCCCCTAAGAAGCAACTATCTATCCCAACAGAGTATAACCTCCCTGACATCACACAGTAGCAGGTGATTGCTGCCCTCCCCAAAGCGTACATTACAGTATCAATGGGACCAGACGGTGTCCCGGCCTGCATCTTACACAAGCTTCATGACAGACATAACCCTCACATTACATCACTGTTCAATATCAGAGTTACTACAGGATATGTACCCAAGGAACGGCATACAGCGACAGTGGTCCCACTCCACAGAGTTGGTGCCACAACGGACCACAGACAATATTGCCCTATAAGCCTAACTAGCCTGTTCTGCAAAGCTATGGAGCGTATTGTCATGGGACTCATACACATAGACATTGGGAACCTGCAGACACTGTGTCCTACACATTTCAGTGTTGTTGTGGGCAGATCTTGCCTCTTGAACCTGTTTGTATTCTTTAAACGGTTAACAGGTCCATCGACATAGGGACGGTTGTCCACACAGCCTACCTGAGCCTTGCAAAACCCTTCAACACAATAACCCACTGGGCCATTATGCATAGGCTCGCCAGCGTGGATATGGACACATATCTCACATGATGGATTGCTACCTGGATCAGGGATAGCACCCACATGGTCAGAATAGCAGGTGCCATGTCTGACTATACACCAGTTACACATGGCATCCCACACGGCTCGGTCTTGGGACCTCTCTTGTTCAGTATATATTTGTCTGACGTACAGGCTACCACAGTAGGAATATGGCTGAACATGTTTGCACTTGACTGCAAACTGGGTGCCATGATCAACTCTCCAGCTGCCACATGCATACTCAAACAGGGTCTCACAGAGATGGATGACTGGTGCCTGAGCCATGGCCTACAGCTAAATGCCATTAGTTGCATAGTCATCCCCTTTGGGAATAACAACATGCCCACACATTACCACTTAGGTAGTACTCCATTACATATGGTAGGAGTTAGGTGTTTGGGGACATGACTTGTTCATACTGTCGCCTTTGACATTCACATTGCCAAAGTGGTTGGACACACCTTCTATGTGGGCCACCTTATCCCATATGGTTTCACATCTAGATCGAGTGAGGTCATTGTGCCCCTATACTCATCACAACCATGCTTGGTTACAATGTCACATTTGGGGTGTACCTTACCCGACACCTGCAGCAACTGTACTGGCCACAGAGGTTCCTCACCAAGCAGATCTAGGGACTCACACAGATGCTCTGCATAGTTTGGATGCAGTATCTCCAGCTCTAATCAGTCGCTTACCACCTACTCGGACATGATGTGTGTCTGTTGTTTACAGATATACCCAACCCAGAATTACTGGACATGCTCCACCTCAGGATATCCAACTCCCTTGGAGCTACACACTCCAGGGACGTATACCTCAGCACAGATGTTAATAGGACATGCTGGAGGGACAGATTCTTATCCCAGAGGCTCCACTCACTCCAGATTGTAATCCCAGTTTCACATAGGCAGAGCCATCCACTGACCACCTACAGGAGACATCTTGACGACTGTATGGGTGATCATATGTTTATCCCTGGGATATCTTCTGTGTACCTGCTAGACAGAGGCACACTAGCCTAAACGTACATGGGCTATCTTGTGTGACCTACTAGTTGCACACACAGTGTAGTAATCTGACAGGTTTGCGAATGCCAAACACACTCTGGCTAGGCTTGTACATGTCCTAGGGCAGATAGCCTAGTATCGACCTCTGAACCTATGCTAATGTTCAGGATGCACAATGTTTATTGCTGATACTGTTTGCAGGTCTTTATCATCTTTGCTTTACCAGTTTCTATGAACAACTTCGGTATCTGCAGAACATATTTGATTATGACAGGGTTCCACTATATTATAGATGTGTCTGTTTTCATATAATTGTGTGCACAGGGTGGATTGCTGGATAGTGACAGGTTCCTGGGTTAACACATGCAACTGCCAGATATGCGTGGCCCACTGCTGTACTCAGACATGGCCTAAGTGTGTGAGCATGCCCAGTTCAGGCTTTCCGTGTTTTGTTGCCTGACATTTGTCTCATTTATTCAAGTGTGTGAGCAAGCCCAGTGTGACCTTTCAGTGTGTTGCTATCTGAGGTCCACTACATTTGTTGATGTGTGTGAACACAACCAATATTAACATTTATACTGTGTGTGTTGGAAGTCAGGTTCTGTTCTTACTGCAGGACTCACCTTTGTGTCATAACTCGACAGGGATTATGCTGTGCCTGCAGGGTTTCCATGAGATACTTTGCATAGACTTATCAACATTCCTTCATACAGGCTGACCACTGCAATACTGTCATGGTTTAGTGGTTCAGTACTTTGACTATAGTGCACAGTATCCTGGGTTCAAGGCCCATCACTGCTTTATATTTTCATACTGAGCAGACCAGACTGCTTAAGGGCCAGTTAAGCAAATATGAGCATGCTGGCTTTTGTTCAGCTATGCCCTACTTAGACCAGGCTTGTCCGAAATTGCTCAATATCCACCAACATTGCTGGACGTTGCCCAATATTACTCAACATTGACCACAGTTGTGCTAGTTGGTCTGTGCGATTTTGTTTGCATATACTACATAGTGGTAAATGCTGTTTAGCACTGCTTTATATTGCTTAACACATGGCAATCATGCCTTAGGTGGTGCTGCAGGGCTGCCTATGTCGGATACACATACTACACTCCCTGTACATGTTTGAAAGCAGGTAGTGTCAACTTAGCCATCCCTTTTACTATATGTGTGAGTCAGAGAGAGGTATCATTTCCAGAGTTCCTACTGAGCCAGTGTATGTGCTATGCGTTGCCTCTTTGCCAAGGTCAAAGCATACTGGGCACGCCTCCTTCTGCCTACTGGGGCAGGCTCAGGTTGTTCCTCCTCCTTTGAGTCACGCTCTGCCTGTGATGGCCTTGGCAATGGTGGGGGGCTGTTTGGTCCAGGCCTATGCTGGTCCTGCTGCAGCTGTTTTCGCAGGATCATATTATGTAGCATAGCACATACCATGACAATTTGGGTACATGTAGTTGGTGAGTACTGCAAGGCTCCATCAGATGTGTCCAGGCACCGGAACCGTGACTTGAGCAGTCCAAACACACACTCTATTACATTACGTGTTTGTGCATGTGCCTCATTATGGCATTCCTGTTCAGGTGTGTGTGTGTTTCTGTTGGGTGTCATCAGCCACGGCTCCAGTGCACAGCCAGCATTCCCCACTAGGTGACCAAGTGGGATGTCCCCATTGGCAAATGTCTGGTACAGCTGCGTCAGATGCCAGATATGGGAATCATGGTAGCTTCCAGGGCAGCCTGCACAGACATTCAGTATTATGCCCTGGGCATCACACACGACCTGGCAGTTGATGGAGGGGAAGCCCTTGCAGTTGTAGTAGACCCAACCCCACTCGCCGGCTGGTGCTTTGATGCATATGTGCGTGCAGTCTATTGCACTCACTACCTCAGGGTATTCCGCTATTTGCTGGAAGAGACGCATATTGCTGGCCAATACCTCACGGGAATTGGGGAAATAGACATGATCACCGACATGTGCTGACATGGCATCCAGGAACTGGTGCAGTACCCTGGATGCTGATGCCTGTGATATCCCCATCATATCACCAGTTGGTCTCTGGAAGGTACCTGCTGCTAACATTCTTAGGCCAACACATACCTTGGTTTCCACTGGGATTGGTTCCCCTCTGTTGGTTCTGTGTGTGAGGCGTTGCCTGCACAGCTCAACAATTTGCTGCAGGAGGTCTCTGTCCACTCTATAGCGCTCCACTATCTCCAGCTCATGCAGTCCCTGGTAGGTTGCCCTAGGCCTGTACACTCTTCTCCGTCTCCTCACTGTGGGTTGTCCAGCAGCATTTCCATTGTCACCACCCTCAGCATGTTGCATATGTCACCTTATAACAGCAATGGCAGCCCCTAACATTTCTTTGTCTCAGTAAAGCTTTTTCAGTTTTCACTTCTATTAGCTTACTGCAGTGTCTGTTGTTAGAAACATAATGGACTGTTGTTTGCAGAGTTTTAAGTGCTAGGCTGGGCTGGGCTAGTGTACTGTCTGTGTAATTGCCTGATTTTGATTGTTTTCACCTGCTAGTGCTGCTAGTACTCCCTGGTAGCTTCCTACTATTTGTTGTGCTTCCTTTTTCCTTTCTGTTTCCTCACGGGGGAGCGCAGCGCACACAAGCGCAAACATGCGCACAGCAGCTAACACGCGCGCACACATGCTTACATGGACTAAAACTTGCTTATTCGGGTTAAAACGCACGCACACCAGCGCAAACACGCTTACAACTCTTTAAACAGCCTTATACATGCTTACTCCGGCTTAAACGCGCGCACTCTGTCTTACTCGGGTTTACAGGCGCTCACACGCATGCATGCACACTCAGCAAGAAACTTTTGTGTTATCCATGGCATACACCTTCCATTTCTTGCCTTTCCCTAGCCTACCTGTTGACACACCTCTTTCCATGATGTGTAAATGACAGCAGACACATGCCACTCTGCTCCAATGAGCTTCACTTCTTTCATACATACCCCCCCCGTGATGTCACCTATCTTTTACTCTGTTACTCCCCTTATCCTACTCCTACACTCCACTGACTGTGCTCATTTGCTATTGCGATTCACTATCCTAACCCTCATTTACATAGGA
The DNA here is from genome assembly GCF_019279795.1 of Protopterus annectens. Lineage (NCBI taxonomy): Eukaryota > Metazoa > Chordata > Ceratodontiformes > Protopteridae > Protopterus > Protopterus annectens. The sequence goes on along the minus strand of NC_056731.1, from coordinate 1,681,049,310 downwards.
TTGCCTACTAATGCTTGGTTACATCTCTTAGACTGAGCTTCCCTCCTTAGCAACCTCTACTCGGTGGCCATGTTGTCTTCAGCCTGCCATTCCCTTGCATTGTACATTAACAATTTAAATAAGATCCACATTTGTGGGTTTTAATTTTTAGTTTTCTGGGTTTTAGAGCGCAGCCCGTTTGCGCTCGCTGCGCTATGCTTAAACATCGGAAATCAGAGAAAAAAAAATATTTATTTTTATTTTCATATTGCATCAGGAAACATTTCCAATGGCCGTATATTTGGCCATTGGCATGCTTCCTGCACTGGATGCAACCTTTATTTGGAGCTGTCATGGCTCCGTTTTGCTATTTGCAGAATGGTACTCAGTTGTCAACTGAGTACATTACTGCAAATAACACTGCTCTTACTCGGACAGGTCTGTGTTTCCTGAATCGCAAATCTACCTCATTTGCATGCCTTTCGCCTACAATTGAGGTAATTTGCATATCTCAGCCCTGTCCATGTAAGAGTTGTTTTAGGAGCTCTCTTGCACACCCCTGCAGGCTGTTCCTGGATCGCTCGTCGGACATGATGGCTGCATGGAGTCTTACTCTACTCTTAGACTCCGTGCAAGCCACCATGAATCCGGCCCTATATCTTGTTATATACAGGCAGTGAAAACCAAGAAGTCAGGTGTGACGACAGGTCTATATTATATGTTTGAAGTTTTATAACTTAAAACATAAAAATATCGAATTTAAATGCTCAAAGTTATAAAACTTCGAACATATGTAAAAAACCCCCAAAAAACAAACAAACAAAAAAAAAACTAATGGCTGTAGCTGTAACTACACTAGTCAGGTAAGTTCCGTTATGTTTTGTTTTTTTTATTATATGTTCAATGTTTCAAACTTCAAACATTTAAATTTGCTTATTTATTATTCAAAGTTTTCAAACTTCGAACATATAATATAGACCTGTGATGACATGGCAATACACACAAAGCTGTTTACAGTTGAAACATGAGAGCAAATAAATAGATAAGTATCAGAACTCAAGACTTCAAGGAGAATACTTAGTTTGAAAGCAAATAAGGCAACAGGGTAGAGAGTGTTCCTTTAGAATTCTAAGCAAATAAGGCAACACGTTTATATTACGCTGTCAAAAACTCAAACTGTCAACAGTGTAATAATCGACATGAAAATGTTGAAAACCCTGAACATCGAACACACACACAAAAAAAAAACACCCAAACATAACACAAATTGCTCTATGCAGGGGGGCTAGTCTTCCTGCACCCCCCAACCCCTCCCACTACCTAAATATACCAACTCTGAGATCACACTACATTGCAGTAAATGGAAATCTCCCCTTATGGAGATTTCCATTTACACACGCGATGACTTTCGCATTTGACATTTTGGTGCCAATATCAGCTTCAATATTGTCAGCCTTCGAAAGGGTGAAGTAGACCCAAGGCAACAGGGGTAGATGGTGTTCCTTTAGAATTCAATAAATAGATAGAAAAGAGCTTGACACATTTTTTGACAGACAGTTGCAGTAATTTCAATAAATATAAATCTTTAAACCCTATAACCAATGAAGCAATTATAGTGTTGTTACCAAAAACCTGTGAGATATTGTCATGAATAAGTAATTTTAGACCAATCTCATTGATTAATGCTATGTTAAAATCTTGGCTTAGGTGCTCACTAAGAGATTAGAGAAAATACATCTAACCTCAAAGAAGAGGGATAAAATGTGTTTCTTCCATGTAGTGGGATACCCATGAATTGACAGAATATACCTGCCTTTCTGGATCAGTATGGGGAGGGGGGGTGGACTGCACTTGGGCTACTTTTGTTTGAAATCAAAATGGCCCTTGACTCTGTTAATTGGAATTTCCTTTTCAGAGTCTTGAAAGATAGGAATTTTGGATAGCCATTCCTAAAGTGTCTGGAATAGCTATATATAATGCCCACAGTCAGAGTTTAGATTAAATGGGGCTTATCAGAGCAGAGCAGTATTGCTAGGGGGAATAGACTGTCCACAGGACTAGTCTTGTTGGTTATGGAAGAGCTAACCTATAAAGTGAGGGGAGTCTTAGTGTAGAAGACCATGTGTTACAGATGCAAAACATGTTTACTATTTTTTTCAGATGATTGCTTGTTGATTACTAGTGGCATATCACAGTCAGCTGCTTATTAGGGGCTAGGATCCTCCACGTTATGCAAGCACTGAGGTCATTGGACCACAATTACCAATATGATCAGTCATAGTCCATATGGGAGTAAATGACCTGAGCTGTCAGAATATGTGTCTCAGGCAGTTTACTATCCAATGTGTGACAAACAAAACAAAGAATGAGCAATACAGTGAAAAACATCAGCAAACATGGAACATTGAACAAGTCAGTATGTTGAATCACATGCCGATTATTTGATTCCACATTATTCGACATACTGTTTAGCCTACACCTGTCTGAACAGTAACTGGAGTTCTGGTTGTGAGCAGTACGAACATACTACAAAACACTAAAGTTCACATTTTGCAGGGGGCAAGCCCCCCTGCAACCCCCACACTCCCTGCAAATTATATAGTCGAACTCCGAGATCGCACTACAGTGGGGAAAGGAGTAAATTTCCCGATCTACACTGTACCGTGATCTCTACTAACAACACTGACCACATATGTGTGAATGCACAGTGCATTTGCTGACTGAGACCTCACACACCTGAAGGTTCGATGACACAGATTCAGCCAACCGGAATTTGGCATCCTGTGGTCGCTGAACTTTCACCCATAATATTGATAGTAAACCGTCTCAGGCTGGTATGAGCCAAGCATTAAGTAGCATTTTACCTTCTCCAAGGATGACACCAAAATATGAAAAAAAGATGATTGACTTTAATAATTGGCTTAGTTGCTGGTGTCATTCTAAGGGGGTGCAATATTTGTCAGTGTGGAAGGGGATGGTCAACAGACCATGCTGCTTTGCCAGGGATGGTCTGCACCTCTCCCATCTAGGCTTTCAAATATTAGCTAAAACATTGTCTTCCCCCATAGTGCCTTTTTTAGCCAATGCCAAAATAAAAGTACTTAATACATAGGAAATCAAAACAAAAAAAAAATAAAGGTATTACTGCTCAATGCTAGGAGTCTAAACAAAATACTCCACTCCCTAAAAGCTGTATTTATCTAGAGAATGCTGATGTCTGTGCAGTCACTGAGACATGGTTTAAAGCCGTAGACAGCACACCACCAGTTCTAGGTTATAATGCCTTCCACAGTTTTAGGCCAGTTACTTCACAGGCAGGGACTAAAGGTAGAGGTGTCTCTTTACATCAAAGATGAATATACTTCAAGGATGGTCAAACAGCACAATGTACTTGAGCTGCTCCATGTTCAAATCACCATAGGCAAAATCCAGTACCACTTCCTTGCAAGCTATAGGTCCCCCCCTCTATGACCCATCAAACCCATACCATGTATTTAAACTTATAGAATCACTAACCATCCAACCGAAAATCATATTCATGGGTGACTTTAATTACCCCACTATTAACTGGGAATCCTATGCAACACCAAATGTACATGCACAGAGATTCCTGGATTTTGTAAACACAAACTTCCTGAGCCATAGTCAATACACCAACCAGGGGTGCAACCATACTGGATCTGGTTCTCATATATGGGAGACTGCTGCATACCCCCTACTGTAATGCATTCCTTGGTAAGGTCAGACCACAAAATAGTCTGATATGAAGTAAAAATAAAACTTGGATCCCCAGCTAAACCTGGAATACTCAGGAACTATTCTAAGGCTAACCTCCTCCTATTAAGAGAAAACCTGGTAAAATGTCTAGCCCCCATAAATTCTGAAAATACTGCTGCCTATGCAGAACTGTTCACAGAAACCCTGTACAAGCATGTTAATAGCTGCATAGAGGCAGCTGTACCCACCAGGAAGAAGTACAGAACTAACTCAAAAAACAAGCCACCCTGGTAGAATCACAAAATCAATAGGCTGTATAACAGGAGGAAGAAAATCATGGCAAAAATTAGGAGGTGCAAAACCCAGCAGGATAAAAGCACTCTTATCAATCTAAAAAAACAACTCAGAGGACAAATAAAGTCTATCAAAGCCAAATTTAAGATAAGTTTGGCCTCTCAGGCCAAGGACAACCACAAAGCATTCTTTAGCTATGTCTGCAACTCAAAGTCAATACACAGTTGTGTGCAGAGTTCATTGTAAATGGACCGACCTATACAGAGCCAGAAGACATAGCAAACCTCCTGGCTGATAAATTCAGCTCCAACTTTATCCCTCTCTCCCCCTCAACCTTTGCAGAGGAAATATCATCAAATATAACTCCCCCTACTATCACTAGTGAACAGGTCCTTAATGCTCTCTTTAGGACTAAGAACACTGCATCAATGGACCCATACAATACCCCAGGATGCCTTCAAAATAGCATGAAACATGACCTATCAGGGCCTCTGGAATTACTGCTTAACTGTTGCTGCCAAAGAGGCTTCATGCTTCATGAATGGAGAAAGGCAACAGTCATCTCTCTGCATAAAGGTGGACCATCTACAGACCCTGAAAACTACAGACTCATAAGTCTCACTAGTCTTATATGTAAAGTCATGGAAAGAATTGTCATGGAGATGATCAACAGAGATATAGTAAACTTTCAGACACTGGACCCAGCCCAGTTTGGTTTCATCCAGGGCAGATCATGCCTATTCAACATGGCAAACCTCTTTGAGAAGGTTACCAGAGCAATGGATGAGGCCAAAATTGTTAACACTGCCTACCTTGACCTGGCCAGGGCATTTGACACTATACCCACTCATGCTTTGTTGACAAACTCAAGAGGTTAAGTACATACCCATATTTCACACAGTGGATAGTCAACTGGCTCACAGACAGGACCCAGAAAGTTAGAATTGGGGAGTCCACCTCTACAAAGAGGCCAGTCACAAGTGGAGTCCATTAGAGCTCAGTCCTTGGACTGCTCCTTTTTGGCATTTACTTCTCAGAAGGCAAGGCCAATGTCAGTGGTCTCTGGCTTACTAAATTTGCAGATGATTGCAAAGTAGGAGCTGTCATTGATTCTCAGACTAACACAAATGTTCTCCACAAGGGGCTGACACAGATAAACAGCTGGTGTTAGAGCCATGGACTAAAACTAAATGCCAATAAATGGATAATGGTATAATTTGGAGAAAAGTCATTTATCACGCGTAACTATCATATTGACAACACACCCCTTAGAGTTGACCCAGTAGTCAGGGGCTTAGGGACACGCATAGACAGTAATCTACCCTTTGACCATCATGCATCTACAGTGCTGAGGAAATCATTCTACATTGCACAACTTATAAACAAAGGTATGGCATCTAAGTCCAAGGAAGTCATTGTTCCATGGTATTTGGCATTCATCAGACCTATCATTGAGTACAATGTCCCTTTTGGTATGTTCCTAACCAGGCATATCCAACAAGTGGAATGTCTACAGAGGTTACTCACCAAAAGAATACAGGGCATAAGTAAAATGTCCTATGCAGACCAACTAAAGGCCTTATTCCTGTATTCTGTCTCCTACAGGCTTTTGAGGCAAGATGTCTTCCAAACATAAAGGGCATTGTCATACCTCACTCTGATGGACCTCCTCCATATCCTCAAAACAAACAGCATCAAAATTACCCGATCTAAACACTTAACCTTGCATGTGATATAAATAGGTCCTGCTGGAGAGAAATGTCTGTATCCCAGAGACTACCTCATCTATGGAACAGGCTCCACATCCATGTGAAGCAGATTTCTTCCCTAATGCAATCCAAGGACAATTAGTTGGGAAGCCAGAAATTCATCCCTGGTTTGGCACTTATGTCTCTAATGGACACAGGTAACCTGTAAACGGTTCATCTTCCAACCCCCTGCTTAGACTTACCAAGGGTATCAGAACTGGTCAGAGATTTGGGATGCATAGCTAAGCTTAAAATGTCCCTTGTGGTCATTAGCCTAGTAAACACCTATGAACCTATATGTGACCTAGTGTAAAAAGCATTAAGTACATTCCAGGAGTTTAAGATGCACTCAGGGTTTTGATATAATACCAATAAATCAGCTGGAAAACAAACAGGAAAAGGACACCAATAAGGGTTGTAGAAAAAAGCATTTCCAAATATTTGGGACTTCTAATGGTTAAATCTTAGACAAAATCACGTGATAAAAATATGTCCCTTCTGGCTGAAAAGTTTAAAATGGACTAGGAAAAAAGATAGTAAGCTTTCAAACTATTTCTGGTTGAATTAAATGCATTAAGGTGTGTGTACCATCCTGTCTATTGTTTACAGTAAAATATCTGCCAATTCCTATATTCCATCCAATGTGAAGAGAGATACAATACCAGATGGCAAAACTGTATTGGGAGAAACAGGCAGGAAATTCTCTGCTGAGAATACTCAGGTATCTACCAAAATGGAGCATGGGGCCACCAGATGTCTTGAAGTATGACTTATTATACCTTAACATGTCAGCTTAGTTCAATTGTGGACAAAAAGCAGGAGACCAGGATCTAATCCACACAAACAACGTTTACTGAGCATTTTCGTCTCTTGAATAGAAACTTCTTCAGAATAACACAGCATATTACCCAACAGCCTTATATATATGCTATTCCAACAAATTAGTCATCATCATTAACTAATTAAAAAAATAACGTTGTCTGTGTGGGTTGGATCCTGGTCTCCTACTTTTTATCCACAATTGAACTAAGCTGACATGTTAATGTATAATAAATCATACTTCAAGGCATCTGGTGGCCCCATGCTCAATATTGGTAGATGGAAGTGCTCAATAAACATTTGTTTGTGTGGATTGAATCCTGGTCTCCTGCTTTTTGGATATTACAGTTTGTGTGGAGCCTTGCTTTCAATTGTGGACAAGCTTGAAACAAATTGTCACATGCAGCAATCTCAATGAGGGAGAAAGGAATAATGCAAGAATGGATTTTGGTATGGGAATATAGTCTAAATAGGATGGGAGAGTTATTTTGGGATTCTGGGTTTATGGATGATATATGAGATTACCTAGAAATATGGAGTGCTATTATGGATGAGATGAAAATTTCCTAGGAGAGTGCATGAATCACAAATTGGTCTCACATTTTGACAACTAATGGAAAGTCCTTCAAGTCATATAATGCACTTTGTAAGGACTGTGATACACAAAACAGGGATTGGTTTGTTTTTGAGAAGCTTAAGCACATAGGATTAACTCCAGTTTTCACTGTCTTTACTGAAAAGGAAATGGCATCATGATGGAAGTGGGTCAGTATAAAGATAATGACATCATGGTGGAAGTGGGTCAGTATAAAGGAAATGGCATTGTGGTGGAAGTTGGTCAGTATAAAGCAGGAAAGGATGAAGTCAATACATGCCGAGGTGGGAGAAGTACAGCAAAAAGCAATTCAGAGAAAAATCTGCAAAGTGTGTACAGAGAGGCAGGAAGTACAGATAGCTGAGGATGAATGTGAAGAAGTTTGGGAAAGGGTACAGCAACATACTCCTTATCATACCATTTGCACTTTCTTTCTTCCATGGCAGTTCTTGGTCCATCACATCACAGGGCAGATGTAATTAATTCCTGAAGGAAATCCTCATTCAGACTTCAATCACACTTGTGATCCTTGAGCTCCTCTATCTGTTTTTGTAGATATTCTTCTACAAATGTGCCATTTTTATTAAAATCCTTTAAATTTAGTTATTTATTTGGTGTTTGTTGACCAGGTTTGTTAACTGGACAGATGACCTTTTTCAGTGGAGATCCGAGGAGAAAAGCTCCAACTGTTATAAACATAATAAAATATGAAGTATAACAAAAAACACATGCATTTACATTCTAACCTTAATTACTATATAAAACTAACAAATCTATAACACGAAGAATGGTTGGTCAAGATTTTATAAAGGATAAAGGATAATACTAATTATATAACAACTGCATTCCAAGCATAAACACAATACAAAACTTATAGATTTAACACATGAGGTAAGATCAGTATAAAACAAAAGATCACACCTTGGCCACAGGGCACCTTTATTGTAAAGGTGCAGGCTAAAAACAAAGTAAGATTAAGGAGGGGTTAGCTGCTGTAAAGGAAGAGGTTGTTTAAGTAGGATCAGGGCAAGAACAAGGCCAGGAGTTTAACAGGTGGTCCTTTAATGTCTTTTTGAAACAGGAGGTGTTGGCAATCATTCTAACATATAGGGGCAGTTTGCTCCATGCATTGGCAACTGAGTGATTGTAGAGAGGTTTACAATGTTTTTTGGGAGTTGTAAATCTCCAGGAGGTGTTGGTCAGAGCTACAGACTGTGCAATTAGGACTGTAGAGAGAGAGAGATGAGAGTTGAAAGTGCTGGACAGGAGCTGGGTCGGTTTGAAATAGACTGAGTGAGGTGTAGCTGATGCAGAAGAAGTTGATTGTGGAATTCTAGCCACTGAAGGTTTTTAAGAGATAGGAAGTGAAGTTTGCAATGGGGTTGATTTGAAGCAAATCTAGCAATTTTGTTATAGGTAAGTTGTAGCTTAGTCAAGAGATTAGTTTGTAGGTTGGTATGAATATGGGTGGCATATAATAGAGTGGGTAGTAGATAGGTTTGTGCAAGGGAAATTTTAGATTCCTTTGGATTTAACGTAATTTGTTTATTGCAATATGTGTAATAAATTTCCTTTCACTTTTTATACTATTGTTTCATCTTTTAATTCCTAATGCAGTCTAAATTGGAAGTGATAACTTTCTGTTCAGCCTTTAGCATTAAATAATAACCATTGCCTAGTGTCATAAGAGTTGTCTCAATGCTTTGTACCACAATGTGAGATGGTAGGCTTCTCTTGCTACATACATATACTAACAGTTATTGCTTCCTTTTAATTATTACTATACAAAGCCTCCTTCATTCAGCATCTGTCTTGATTTCTGTCTAACATTCTCTTCACACTAAAGCAGACTATGCTTAATAAATTAAGAATTATAACTAATAAGGCATATGAAGAGTTGTATGAAAGGATGGACACTAAGGAGGGAGAAAAGGACCTGTACCAATTGGCTAGACAGAGGGACCAAGCTAGTAAAGATGTGCAGCAGGTAAGGGTGATAAAGGATAATGAGGGAAACATACTCACAAGCGAGGAGAGTGTGTTGAGCAGATGTAAAGAGTACTTTGAGGGGTTGATGAATGAAGAGAATGAGAGGGAGAGAAGGTTGGATGATGTGTGGATAGTGAATCATGAAGTGCAATGGATTAGCATGGAGGAAGTAAGGATAGCTATGAAGAGGATGAAGAATGGAAAGGCTGTTGGTCCAGATGACATACCTGTGGAGATATGGAGGTGTTTAGGTAAAATGGTAGTGGAGTTTTTAACCAGATTGTTTAATGAAATTTTGGAAAGTGAGAGAATGCCTGAGGAATGGGGAAAATGTGTTTTGGTACCGATTTTTAAGTATAAGGGTGATGTGCAGAGCTGTAGTAACTACAGAGGGATTAAACTGATCAGTCACAGCATGATGTTATGGGAAAGAGTAGGGGAAGCTAGGTTAAGAAGGGATGTGATGATTAGTGATCAGCAGTATGGTTTCATGCCGGGAAAGAGCACTACAGATGCGATGTTCACTCTGAGAGTGTTGATGGAGAAGTACAGAAAAGGTCAGAAGGAGTTGCATTGTGTTCTTGTAGACTTAGAGAAAGCATATGGCAGGGTGCCTAGAGAAGAGTTGTGGTATTGTATGAGGAAGTCAGAAGTGTCAGAGAAGTATGTAAGAGTGGTACAGGATATGTACGAGGGTGGTGTGACAGTGGTGAGGTCTGCAGTGGGAGTGACGGATGCATTTAAGGTGGAGGTGGGATTACATCAAGGATCAGCTCTGAGCCCTTTCTTATTTGAAATGATGATGGACAGGTTGACAGGCAAGATCAGACAGGAGTCCCCGTGGACTATGATGTTTGCAGATGACATTGTGATCTGTAGTGAGAGTAGGCAACAGGTGGAGGAGACCCTGAAGAGATGGAGATATGCTCTAGAGAGAAGAGGAATGAAGGTCAGCAGGACTAAGACATAATATATGTGTATGAATGAGAGGAAGGATAGAGGAATGGTGAGGATGCAAGGAGTAGAGGTGGCAAAGGTGGTTAAGTTTAAATACTTGGGATCAATAGTTCAGAGTAATGGTGAGTGTGGAAGAGAGGTGAAGAAGAAAGTACAGGCAGGATGGAGTGGGTGGAGAAGAGTGTCAGGAGTGATTTGTGACAGACGAGTACCAGTAAGAGTGAAAGGGAAGGTCTACAAGAGGGCAGTGAGACCAGCTATGTTATATGGGTTGGAGACAGTGGCATTGACAAAAAGACAGGAGTTAGAGCTGGATGTGGCAGAGTCAAAGATGTTAAGATTTGCACTGGGTGTGATGAGGGTGGACAGGATTAGGAATAAGTATATTAGTAGTTCAGCCCAGGTTAGAAGGTTTGGAGACAAAGTCAGAGAGGCAAGATTATGTTGGTTTAGACATGTGCTGAGGAGGGATGCAGAGTATATTGGGAAAAGGATGCTAAGGATGAAGCTGCCAGGTAAGAGGAAGAGAGGAAGACCTAAGATAAGGTTTATGGATGTGGTGAGAGAGGACATGCAGGTGGTTGGTGTGACAGAGCAAGATGCAGAGGACAGAAAGAAATGGAAACAGATGATCCACTGTGGCGACCCCTAATGGGAACAGCTGAAAGATGATGATGAACTAATGTAATAATTAAAAAAACTGTTAAAGTCAAAAAATGACAGAACTATCTTTTGTTGATAGCAAGGAAAGAACAAAAGACTCGTAATACTGGAGCTAAGCACAGCCACTCCCAATCTATTTCAGGCTTATACAACACATAATTTTTAGACAAACATTGTATTACAGTAATTATCAATGAAGACAGCTTATGAAGATACTGAGGTTTCTGTACTTTTTCTATAGTGCAAATCCAACACATTTACAGCTCAAAGTCAAAGATTAACATTCACATCTTCACCAACAGACTTGTCTGATTAAATTTCATCAATTTAAAATGTTTAATAATACAGGACAAAGAACATATTCCAAATACCAAAATATTGTAAAAAAAAAGCTATTGGTGCTATTGATTTGGTTTAGTTATTTTAACATAATTTAGGCTGTATCTTCTACGACTCTTGGTTAAAATCAAACAATCATCCAGAAAAATCAGGATTTTATTTCAATAATAAAAGAAGGTGCACCTTGTAATATCCTGCAAGCTATTCAATCTCTTTCTGAGAGGTTATATTGCCAAAAGGAACAAGGCTGGAGAAAGGGAATGCCAAGGCCTTTCTTTCTTGTATAAACTAAAATGAGAGATAAGGTATTAGTAAGCTCTCTGGGCCCTGATACTATGTATACATTCATGATTGTTTCTATTAACTGTGTAAGGAACTCCAGCCTCTCTGGTATCTTACATAACTAAATTCAATTCATCCAATCCACAATTAACTAGCTAAATATGGTCTAAACCATGTAGTTCCAAATGCATTTGCAGAGATGTTCAAAGTAAATGGATTAACACATGAACTGATTCAACCACAAACGCACCACCCATACACACACACTCTCACACACACTCTCACTCACACACACACACACACACACACACACACACACACACACACACACACACACACACACATGCACACGCAGACACATCCCTTCAACTTGCACACACATGCTATTGCTAATGATCTTAAAAGGAAACTTCATAAGTTTTCTTTTGGAATCAGTCAAACTACAAACTTCTTCTTCTTTTGGCTGCTCCCATCAGGGGTCGCCACAGCAGATCAACTGTTTCCATTTCTTCCTGTCCTCTGCATCTTGCTCTCTCACACCAACCGCCTGCATGTCCTCTCACACCACATCCATAAACCTTATCTTAGGCCTTCCTCTTTTCCTGTTACCTGGCAGCTTCATCCTTAGCATATTTTTCCCAATATACTCTGCATCCCTCCTCAGCAGTCAAACTACAAACAAACTTCCTTAAACTCACACATGCAAAACATTGTTAAACCTACTACATGTATGCCTACAACAAACTAACCATGTCATCAACATAGAATACCTTACTTGAGACAGCATACAATACCTTACCTAAGACAACACAAAACCAGCATACTCACCCCTTAATACTTTACTTAGTGCACTTTTCCCACCACAGACCTGATGTGGAGACATTCTCCACACTATCCCTTAGATATATGTAGCAATTTTATGATCACACAACCACAACTACACTGCTACACTGCAATGCTTGCAAAACTGGCCACAGTCGCAGTGGACTGACTGTGACACTTTGAATACAGGTCAACAAAATGAAGAGTCACTATATATATATATATATATATATATATATATATATATATATATATATATATATATATATATATATATATATAGATATGGGTCTACTTCATTTCACTGAAGTGAAGTACTGGCACTGTGTAGAGTACTGTAACACAAGTAAAACATATATGCACTTTTCCCCACTGTAGTGTGATAGAGATTCAGCACAAACTTCACCCCCCTTACCCCCAGCTACCATATCCCAAAACATACCTGACACCAACCCACTGCATATTATCTCTAAAGAACAGGTCATCCAAGTGCTCGCCAAGGCTAAAAACACAGCCTCAATGGGACCAGATGATATCCCAAGTTGTTTACTAAACATTATACAACAAGACCTAGTGGGCCCACTTGGCATTCTCTTTAATTATAGTTTGAGAACCGGCTATGTTCCTTCAGAATAGAGAACAGCAACAATAATCCTTCTGCACAAAGGGGTGCCATCATTTGTCCCTGGGAACTACTGACCCATAAGTCTAATTAGCCTCATCTGCAAGGCCATTGAAAGAATTATCACGGACCTTAACAATAAGGACATAGGCAACCTCCAAATGCTGGACCCAACCCAGTCTGGCTGCATTGTATTTAAGCTCAGATGTCTTAGTGGTAACTTGTTGTGACTATTGTCCTTTATATGATTAAGTTATTCCTAATGACTTTCTGTATGCCTATTTTGAAAATCTACAAAATAATAACACCTGCAGTAAACCATTAAATGGGAGAATTTTGCTATTTTCCCTGACTTCCTTTTTATTTTTCAAACACCTTTATTGAATTATCACTTGTGACATAGGCAAATTTATATTCATATAAAAGTAATCAAACTATCTTCCCTGACTTCTTGTATAAAACTTAACTTCTTATTCTATCATTCCCTTTCCTAGTTATGAGCATTCTCTTCTAGTATACTAAACGTTGTTTATTTCAGTTCCACATCTTGATTAGTCCACCAGGTTTATGCTGCGTGAGCTATACACTGTCTTCTTCTTCTTTTGTTTTTATGTCAGTCTGACTTACCCTTTGACTCCTTTTCTTAAAGAATGACAGCTGTCATGTACATCAGAATAACATCCACATCATTCAAACGTCTGTTACATGAAGTAAATAATCAACATGCTAAGGTCACTGTATAAATAATTTCGTTCTTTTTGACACATCCCATCAGTAAAATAGGCAGAGCATACGTTTTATCTCTGTCCTAGTGCATATAGATATTTAATTGCAAATCCCATCTAAAATTACTGTCATAATAAAATCTACTTTTCATCTATTGTTTATGCTCTTTATACCACTAGTGTCAATCAGAAACTGTTAGATGGAGTTCTGCTACAGAAATTATGGGTCAGAAGAAGTTAATGCATGTTGAAAGGCCTGTTAGCAGCAAACAAAAATTAAAAGAACGTTCAGTTTAATTTTCCAGCAGTAAATGCATGTCTGCTTACTGTGTGCAGTATTTGAAATCTACAGACTTCCTTCAAAGAAGTTGTACAGCAAAGGGCTAAACAACTGCTAGCAATCTGCACACGTACCAAATTTACTCTACCATAATTCTATTTGGGAAACATTGTTTCACTAAGGAAAATTTAAAAATTAACAAAGTTTAGAAAGCTATTTAGAAATGCCTCAGAGAGGTCACAGCCTTTGTAAAAGAGCTGCACAAATGTACTTCTGGAGGTGGATGGTTTCTTATAAAACTTGTGGAAAAAGCAAATAAAAAGCATGATGCAAATGAAATGATGGCAGTTTAACATCAAATGAAAGAGAAAAAAAACAGAAATAATGTAAACAAATGTAAAACAGATTCACTTATGAAAAATAGATACTGTTTCACTTAAGAAGCAACACCAGAAACGAATATCCAAGTTAAACTCAGCAAGGTTTATTGTAAAAAACCACGATGTATAAACACATTTAAAAATAAAAAAGCCACAATGCATAAAACAGTAAAGTAAGCGCTTTCGTTTGGCTCATGCCAAACGTTTTCAAAAAACAATTTTACATCACTTCCTGTAGTTTATATAAGTTGAGTCAGTGATGTAATCAATTAAATAAATTCAAAAAATTAAAGGTGTAACATGCTTTAAGGCTTTTGCCTATATGACACAAATACTTAAAATAGTGCTGTAGTAATATAATAATATAGTAATATAGCAGCAACCAGTGCTGTCTCATTGAACATAACACTGAAGTCAGTACTGTGCAAAATACTAATGTATTTATGGCATATATCAGTTGTGTATTTAAAATGCATGCACAAATGTACTTCGTGCATGCATCAAAATTGATCAGATTAAAGCAACATGTCACCCGTAAATCGGGAATTAAAAATGAAATAGCAATCGTAAAAACACTCGGTATAACCTTACAAAGGAGAAAATATGACAGAAAGTAAGTGTACTCTCCACTGTGAATCCCTGCACAAAGTGATTTCAAATTAATGAACTCTAAACATTAGCTTAAATGAATGTTGTGTGTTAAGGTGACATTTCACCTAAATGCATATAAGCTAGCGCATATGCGCTTATATGAGAAAGCGCTGAAATCCATATTAAATGAAATTACTTTATTTATAAGCTAGCCTCTAAGATTTATAGTGACAATAATTGAGGTAATAATGTAATAATAGCTAGATTCCATAAGTAGTGTGTGAATTATACTTGATGTATAATTTTACAATTTACGTAATGTCCTACTTGTAAAGTTATGTAAATAATGTCTTCATGTCCCTTTACTATGTCACTACGAATAACCATATTACTAAGGTATTAGTGACAAAATGAGTGAATCAATAAGTATGTGTATGTAGAAATAGAACATCACTTGCAAAGATCTAATAAAGCTGTCAGATGTGGCATATTTAAAGACCACTCAACACGGTTTTATTCTATAAAGAATCATTAGCATTGAATAGTAATCATATGTGTATTCATAACTACAATGACGAATCTAAAAAATATCTATAAAATAATCTATGAAGTAGATTGGTAAATAGTTTATTAAGTAGTTTATTAATTAGTTTACAATACAATAATATAAAATGCAAAAGTGAATGGTAGTGTCATAGTACGTGGTAGAGAATGAATGATAAGTAATGAACTAAGTCAAGTTGTACGATATGTATAAAAAATACATTTAAAAATGCTATTGATTAAATTATTTTAAAATATTTAAATATTCATAATGTATTTATTTAAATAAATTTTTATTAATAATGGACTTTGTTGATTATAAAAATAATAAAAATATTTTTTCATATAATAAATATATAAAATATAAAATCGAATATAAATAAGCAAACGACTAGTAAATAATTATAAATTTTTTTAAAATATTAGTGAGTTTATAAATATCTGTTAAATGTCAATGAGTTTAAGACATATTTATCTACCTAGTGATTTCAATTTTAAAATACTACCTATAGATAAACTGTTGTTATGCCTGGCCAATAGTTGGCATTCAATCTTAATTGCCATTCTAACTCACATCTTTCCAATAATAGTTGCCAGGCACCACCTCTAATGTCTGTTTTTAGGACATCCAACACTACAAATTTAAAGTTGTGTGATGTGTGTGTATTAATATGTTTAGCTAAGACATTTAATTCATTTCCATCTCTTATAGCCCTTATATGCTCACCTATACGTTCTTTCAATTTCCTTTCTGTTTTTCCTATGTAAAATGAAGTGCAATCATTACATAGGGCACAGTACACAACTTTTTCTGTGTAGCAACAAGCTTTTTCCTTTAAACAGATCTTAATATTGTTTATCATCAATTCATTCATTTCAAATACATACTTACAATATTTACATCTACCACATCTAAATGTTTTCCCATATCTGGTTTTGTATGTTTGTTCCAAGTGTTTTTTTAAATTCACACCTTTTTTGTATACAATTGATGGATTATCAGTAAAATGAGGGTGCAATGTTATATCCGCCTTAATAAGCTGCCAGTTCTTCTTTAACATATTATCTATAGCAGTGCTGTCTGAATTAAAGGTTGTAATAAAACTCTTTGTGAAAGATGTCATTCCTGTGTTATTTAATGGTCCAGTATCAATATGGACCATTGTAGCATGATTATTAGTGTTATTGTCGAGATTTAACACATTTGAATTTGATACATTTAATGTAGTTTTATCTATACATTTAATAAGGGTATAAAATGCAATTTGTCTCTTTTGTCAACAACTTCGTTCATAATATAGTGTATTAGATTGTCAGGGTAACCTCTGTTTTTGAACATATCACACAATATAAGACATTCAACTATAAAGTCATCTCTTTTACTAGTCATCCTTGAAGCCCTGACAAATTGACCCTTTAAAACAGCTCTCTTCTGTGTATAAGGATGGCAGCTGTTAAAATGTAGTAAGCTATTGCTATATGTTTCTTTTCTATATATTCTTGATTTAAACTCTTTGTTTGTAATGTCTTTTTCTAATAAAACATCCAAGTAAGATATGGTAGTGGAATTGATTGTAGCTGTAAATTTTAAAAAGGTAGTTGTTGAGTTAATATAATTTAAAAATTAATGTAGTGTATCACTATTACCATTCCATAAAATAAAAATGTCGTCCAAGAAACGTAAATAGATTTTACAAAAGTTAAAAAATTTTGAACTAAAAACATACTTCTTCTCCCACATGTACATTACTATATTTGCATACAGGCCACCGCATGGTGAACCCATAGCCACTCCTTCACTTTGCAAATAAATTTTGTTGTTGAAAATTATAAAATTGTTCCTTAAAATAATGTCAATAAGTTGATCAAACAAATTAATACTCGTTTGGTTTAAACCCTTTTCGTCCAAAAATAAATTAAACCAATCTATACCTATATCGTGAGGAATGACAGAATATAAATCTTTAACATCAATAGTGACAAATATGTCATTCCCATTGTATTCAGTAGATCCAATTGTAGATAAAAAGTCCCATGAGTCTTTCAATAAATGTTTTTCCATGAGTATATACTTTTTTAACTTATTGTCAATAAATTTTGCTAAAGGGTTGGTATTCGATTATTAATATTAATAAACTTATTAATAAACTACTTAATAAACTATTTACCAATCTACTTCATAGATTATTTTATAGATATTTTTTAGATTCGTCATTGTAGTTATGAATACACATATAATTACTATTCATTGCTAATGATTCTTTATAGAATAAAACCGTGTCGAGTGGTCTTTAAACATGCCACATCTGACAGCTTTATTAGATCTTTGCAAGTGATGTTCTATTTCTACATACACATACTTATTGATTCACTTGTTTTGTCACTAATACCTTAGTAATATGGTTATTCGTAGTGACATAGTAAAGGGACATGAAGACATTATTTACATAACTTTACAAGTAGGACATTACGTAAATTGTAAAATTATACATTAAGTATAATTCACACACTACTTATGGAATCTAGCTATTATTACATTATTACCTCAATTATTGTCACTATAAATCTTAGAGGCTAGCTTATAAATAAAGTAATTTCATTTAATTTCATTTGGACGACATTTTTTTTATGGAACGGTAATAGTGATACACTACATGAATTTTTAAATTATATTAACTCAACAACTACCTTTTTAAAATTTACAGCTACAATCAATTCCACTACCATATCTTACTTGGATGTTTTATTAGAAAAAGACATTACAAACAAAGAGTTTAAATCAAGAATATATAGAAAAGAAACATATAGCAATAGCTTACTACATTTTAACAGCTGCCATCCTTATACACAGAAGAGAGCTGTTTTAAAGGGTCAATTTGTCAGGGCTTCAAGGATGACTAGTAAAAGAGATGACTTTATAGTTGAATGTCTTATATTGTGTGATATGTTCAAAAACAGAGGTTACCCTGACAATCTAATACACAATATTAGGAACGAAGTTGTTGACAAAAGAGACAAATTACATTTTATACCCTTATTAAATTGTATAGATAAAACTACATTAAATGTATCAAATTCAAATGTGTTAAATCTCGACAATAACACTAATAATCATGCTACAATGGTCCATATTGATACTGGACCATTAAATAACACAGGAATGACATCTTTCACAAAGTGTTTTATTACAACCTTTAATTCAGACAGCACTGCTATAGATAATATTTTAAAGAAGAACTGGCAGCTTATTAAGGCGGATATAACATTGCACCCTCATTTTACTGATAATCCATCAATTGTATACAAAAAAGGTGTGAATTTAAAAAAAACACTTGGAACAAACATACAAAACCAGATATGGGAAAACATTTAGATGTGGTAGATGTAAATATTGTAAGTATGTATTTGAAATGAATGAATTGATGATAAACAATATTAAGATCTGTTTAAAGGAAAAAGCTTGTTGTTACACAGAAACAGTTGTGTACTGTGTCCTATGTAATGATTGCACTTCATTTTACATAGGAAAAACAGAAAGGAAATTGAAAGAACGTATAGGTGAGCATATAAGGGATATAAGAGATGGAAATGAATTAAATGCCTTAGCTAAACATATGAATGCACACACATCGCACAACTTTAAATTTGTAGTGTTGGATGTCCTAAAAACAGACATTAGAGGTGGTGCCTGGCAACTATTATTGGAAAGATGTGAGTTAGAATGACAATTAAGATTGAATGCCAACTATTGGCCAGGCATTAACAACAGTTTATCTATAGTTAGTATTTTAAAATTGAAATCACTAGGTAGATAAATATGTCTTAAACTCATTGACATTTAACAGATATTTATAAACTCACTAATATTTAAAAAAAATTTATAATTATTTACTAGTCGTTTGCTTATTTATATTCAATTTTATATTTTATATATTTATTATATGAAAAAATATTTTTATTATTTTTATAATCAACAAAGTCCATTATTAATAAAAATTTATTTAAATAAATACATTATGAATATTTAAATATTTTAAAATAATTTAATCAATAGCATTTTTAAATGTATTTTTTATACATATCGTACAACTTGACTTAGTTCATTACTTATCATTCATTCTCTACCACGTACTATGACACTACCATTCACTTTTGCGTTTTATATTATTGTATTGTAAACTAATTAATAAACTACTTAATAAAATATTTACCAATCTACTTCATAGATTATTTTATAGATATTTTTTAGATTCGTCATTGTAGTTATGAATACACATATAATTACTATTCATTGCTAATGATTCTTTATAGAATAAAACCGTGTTGAGTGGTCTTTAAACATGCCACATCTGACAGCTTTATTAGATCTTTGCAAGTGATGTTCTATTTCTACATACACATACTTATTGATTCACTTGTTTTGTCACTGATACCTTAGTAATATGGTTATTCGTAGTGACATAGTAAAGGGACTTGAAGACATTATTTACATAACTTTACAAGTAGGACATTACGTAAATTGTAAAATTATACATTAAGTATAATTCACACACTACTTATGGAATCTAGCTATTATTACCTCAATTATTGTCACTATAAATCTTAGAGGCTAGCTTATAAATAAAGTAATTTCATTTAATATGGATTTCAGCGCTTTCTCATATAAGCGCATATGCTTAGCTTATATGCATTTAGGTGAAATGTCACCTTAACACACAACATTCATTTAAGCTAATGTTTAGAGTTCATTAATTTGAAATCACTTTGTGCAGGGATTCACAGTGGAGAGTACACTTACTTTCTGTCATATTTTCTCCTTCGTAAGGTTATACCGAGTGTTTTTATGATTGCTATTTCATTTTTAATTCCCGATTTACGGGTGACATGTTGCTTTAATCTGATCAATTTTGATGCATGCACGAAGTACATTTGTGCATGCATTTTAAATACACAACTGATGTATGCCATAAATACATTAGTATTTTGCACAGTACTGACTTCAGTGTTATGTTCAATGAGACAGCACTGGTTGCTGCTATATTACTATATTATTATATTACTACAGCACAATTTTAAGTATTTGTGTCATATAGGCAAAAGCCTTAAAGCATGTTACGCCTTTAATTTTTTGAATTTATTTAACTGATTACATCACTGACTCAACTTATATAAACTACAGGAAGTGATGTAAAATTGTTTTTTTGAAAAAGTTTGGCATGAGCCAAACGAAAGCATTTACTTTACTGTTTTATGCATTGTGGCTTTTTTTATTTTTAAATGTGTTTATACATCGTGGTTTTTTACAATAAACCTTGCTGAGTTTAACTTGGATATTCGTTTCTGGTGGATTGTGCCAACATACTTTCGTCAAGCAAGTCCGTTTTTCTTTGATATTTGTTGGTTTATCTACACTCTTATTGTCTTGGTTTCAGTATGGACATGGCTGAGATGGAGGTTGAATCGGCACCTGAAAGCATTTTGTGTAGCTTGACACAGCTTATTGAGAAATTAACAGACAGAATCGACTGATTGGAGCAGCGTATCACAAGGTTTGAATTTGACTCTTCACTCAAACCCCTTAGTGGACATTAATGGGGCTGGAACTAATGAACAAACTTCTGGTCACTTAACATCTGATAGATGAACTAGTGCAGTAGATAATGAACAACCATCTACTTCCGTTGATGTTAACCCAAGTAGGAAAAATGAAATTTATTCATGGTTAAATAACACGTATGGCTTTTCAATGACCATGAAGACTACTACAGGTATGCACAAGTCATTTAATGACAAACTATCTGACTTAGACTATGTTCTTTTAAAGATCAAAAAATTACAAATGGATAATAACTATTTTTATGAATGCATTAAGAAAAACATTGTTCCAAAGGGACTACGAGTTTGGAGATTCCCTACAGGGCTTATTGTTAACTCACCATTACACACAGATTTAATTAAACTGTTTGACAAATTTGGTATTGACTACATGAATTTAGTCATAGATGACAACATAAAAACAATTGATTTATTAACTGAAAAAGCTAATGAATTGAATTCAATAGTAAAAATAATCCAGCTTTTCACAATAATGATTTCGACTATCATCGAATTTTTAAATCAATTGATGAGAAAATGAAGATCATAAAAGAAAGAAAATTCAAAAAACTTGAACGTGATATAAACTCTTATGGTCAAGGTACAGCGTATCCTGCACCCCCTTTGTCTCAACAATGGGGAATGAAACTAGCATCCAACACTAATGGAAATAGTGATAATAACAGTATTTTTGTTTCTAACACCATGGGTGATGATAGTGAATTTGATGAGAATACTTTTTTAGAGACAGATATGTTTCCACCCCTACGGAGATCAGAAAGATTAATTCAATGGCAACAATCCTTTCAACATCAAAACCAGAAAAATTGGGGTCCACAGAACCAGACTTATACACGTGGAAGTTTTTCCAGAGGGCGGAACAACAACAACAGGGGTCAATGGAGGGGACATTAGAGCTTGATATGTTGTCTGGCAAACTAATTAATCAGAAGCCCACTATGTACTCTAACACCACTGGTGACTTTACTGTGTACAATTATTCTGATTTTGCTTTTGATCAAAACATTTGTGATTTGTTTTCACGAGGCCAGACGTTCATCCCTAGCAACAAAATGAACATGGTGTCCTCTATCATTGACTTGAAATTATTTGTTAGAAAATTAAATTTAAGTTTATTATTCCACAACAACAATCAAGTAATGAAACCATTATATGTTTCTAGTTCCTTTAATCCCCCTCTTCATCCAACATTGGATACATTTGAAAGAATATGTGAACTTGATTTTCGAGCCCTTAATGCACACAGCAATAGGCATACGAGTCATAATTTGTCAAGAAATGAGTACAGCACTTTAAAAATGTTAAAGGAAGCAAACAATATCAGATTTATTACACCTGACAAGGGTGGTGGGATGACCATATTTAACACTTATGACTACAATGATGCTCTAGAAAAAATATTAAATAGTGAAACATACACGTTGAGTTCATTGAATGAACTAAATATTGCCTATAGACGTATTAGAGGAACTATCTATGATCAATTTATTGAAGGTTCTATCGACATAGACAAATTTAATTATTTAAATATTTGTCACCCCAGGACTCCAACAATGTTTGGGGTGCCTAAAATCCATAAGGACTTACAAAAACCCCCTTTCAGACCTATTGTTGATGCACAAGGGTTGATTACCAACCCTTTAGCAAAATTTATTGACAATAAGTTAAAAAAGTATATACACATGGAAAAATATTTATTGAAAGACTCATGGGACTTTTTATTTACAAATGGATCTGCTGAATAAAATGGGAATGACATATTTGTCACTATTGATGTTAAAGATTTATATTCTGTCATTCCTCACGATATAGGTATAGATTGGTTTAATTTATTTTTGGACGAAAAGGGTTTAAACCAAACGAGTATTAATTTGTTTGATCAACTTATTGACATTATTTTAAGGAACAATTTTATAATTTTCAACAATAAAATTTATTTGCAAAGTGAAGGAGTGGCTATGGGTTCACCATGCGGTGGCCTGTACGCAAATATAGTAATGTACATGTGGGAGAAGAAGTATGTTTTTAGTTCAAAATTTTTTAACTTTTGTAAAATCTATTTACGTTTCTTGGACGACATTTTTATTTTATGGAACGGTAATAGTGATACACTACATGAATTTTTAAATTATATTAACTCAACAACTACCTTTTTAAAATTTACAGCTACAATCAATTCCACTACCATATCTTACTTGGATGTTTTATTAGAAAAAGACATTACAAACAAAGAGTTTAAATCAAGAATATATAGAAAAGAAACATATAGCAATAGCTTACTACATTTTAACAGCTGCCATCCTTATACACAGAAGAGAGCTGTTTTAAAGGGTCAATTTGTCAGGGCTTCAAGGATGACTAGTAAAAGAGATGACTTTATAGTTGAATGTCTTATATTGTGTGATATGTTCAAAAACAGAGGTTACCCTGACAATCTAATACACAATATTAGGAACAAAGTTGTTGACAAAAGAGACAAATTACATTTTATACCCTTATTAAATTGTATAGATAAAACTACATTAAATGTATCAAATTCAAATGTGTTAAATCTCGACAATAACACTAATAATCATGCTACAATGGTCCATATTGATACTGGACCATTAAATAACACAGGAATGACATCTTTCACAAAGAGTTTTATTACAACCTTTAATTCAGACAGCACTGCTATAGATAATATTTTAAAGAAGAACTGGCAGCTTATTAAGGCGGATATAACATTGCACCCTCATTTTACTGATAATCCATCAATTGTATACAAAAAAGGTGTGAATTTAAAAAAACACTTGGAACAAACATACAAAACCAGATATGGGAAAACATTTAGATGTGGTAGATGTAAATATTGTAAGTATGTATTTGAAACGAATGAATTGATGGTAAACAATATTAAGATCTGTATAAAGGAAAAAGCTTGTTGTTACACAGAAAAAGTTGTGTACTGTGTCCTATGTAATGATTGCACTTCATTTTACATAGGAAAAACAGAAAGGAAATTGAAAGAACGTATAGGTGAGCATATAAGGACTATAAGAGATGGAAATGAATTAAATGCCTTAGCTAAACATATTAATACACACACATTGTACAACTTTAAATTTGTAGTGTTGGATGTCCTAAAAACAGACATTAGAGGTGGTGCCTGGCAACTATTATTGGAAAGATGTGAGTTAGAATGGCAATTAAGATTGAATGCCAACTATTGGCCAGGCATTAACAACAGTTTATCTATAGTTAGTATTTTAAAATTTAAATCACTAGGTAGATAAATATGTCTTAAACTCATTGACATTTAACAGATATTTATAAACTCACTAATATTTTAAAAAAATTTATAATTATTTACTAGTCGTTTGCTTATTTATATTCAATTTTATATTTTATATATTTATTATATGAAAAAATATTTTTATTATTTTTACAATCAACAGTCCATTATTAATAAAAATTTATTTAAATAAATACATTATGAATATTTAAATATTTTAAAATAATTTAATCAGTAGCATTTTTAAATGTATTTTTTATACATATCGTACAACTTGACTTAGTTCATTACTTATCATTCATTCTCTACCACGTACTATGACACTACCATTCACTTTTGCGTTTTATATTATTGTATTGTAAACTAATTAATAAACTACTTAATAAACTATTTACCAATCTACTTCATAGATTATTTTATAGATATTTTTTAGATTCGTCATTGTAGTTATGAATACACATATAATTACTATTCATTGCTAATGATTCTTTATAGAATAAAACCGTGTCGAGTGGTCTTTAAACATGCCACATCTGACAGCTGTATTAGATCTTTGCAAGTGATGTTCTATTTCTACATACACATACTTATTGATTCACTTGTTTTGTCACTAATACCTTAGTAATATGGTTATTCGTAGTGACATAGTAAAGGGACATGAAGACATTATTTACATAACTTTACAAGTAGGACATTACGTAAATTGTAAAATTATACATTAAGTATAATTCACACACTACTTATGGAATCTAGCTATTATTACATTATTACCTCAATTATTGTCACTATAAATCTTAGAGGCTAGCTTATAAATAAAGTAATTTCATTTAATATGGATTTCAGCGCTTTCTCATATAAGCGCATATGCGCTAGCTTATATGCATTTAGGTGAAATGTCACCTTAACACACAACATTCATTTAAGCTAATGTTTAGAGTTCATTAATTTGAAATCACTTTGTGCAGGGATTCACAGTGGAGAGTACACTTACTTTCTGTCATATTTTCTCCTTCGTAAGGTTATACCGAGTGTTTTTACGATTGCTATTTCATTTTTAATTCCCGATTTACTGGTGACATGTTGCTTTAATCTGATCAATTTTGATGCATGCACGAAGTACATTTGTGCATGCATTTTAAATACACAACTGATGTATGCCATAAATACATTAGTATTTTGCACAGTACTGACTTCAGTGTTATGTTCAATGAGACAGCACTGGTTGCTGCTATATTACTATATTATTATATTACTACAGCACTATTTTAAGTATTTGTGTCATATAGGCAAAAGCCTTAAAGCATGTTACGCCTTTAATTTTTTGAATTTATTTAATTGATTACATCACTGACTCAACTTATATAAACTACAGGAAGTGATGTAAAATTGTTTTTTGAAAAAGTTTGGCATGAGCCAAACGAAAGCGCTTACTTTACTGTTTTATGCATTGTGGCTTTTTTATTTTTAAATGTGTTTATACATCGTGGTTTTTTACAATAAACCTTGCTGAGTTTAACTTGGATATTCGTTTCTGGTGGATTGTGCCAACATACTTTCGTCAAGCAAGTCTGTTTTTCTTTGATATTTGTTGGTTTATTTACACTCTTATTGGCTAGGTTTATTCTATGCAAACCCACAAGACAGAGCAAGTGAAAGATGCACTTCGAAGTATATAGAAAAACAATTATAAATTACCTATGCAAAAAATGTGTTTCAGTCACTTAAATACAGAAGGAACATTAGACACATAAAGCTACCTTAAAATAACTGTCTGAAAGAAGCACTGTATACAAAGCAATGCAAATTAACACTGCACGAATGGAAATCTAACAGGAGTGCAATACAAAATTAAGGTTATGAGACTAGTAATGTAGAAGAGAAGAATTACTAGTTAAAAGACTGTAATAAAGTGCTCCGAATCTCTGGCTAATGCTCAATAATACTATAATTATACTTTATAGCAGACTCAGTGAGTGCGCATGTGCAGTGTCTTACCATGATACTGGGTAAAGACAGGAAATGCAAAAAAAAAAATGCCAGTAAGAATGTATTAAAGCTGCATGTGCCAGCAGCATGATAGGAGACTCACACAATGCTGGAGGATATCTGTAATTGGGTATCTTTATTTGCCCACAGAATTTGAAATTTACATGAACAACTATAAGTAGGGACTAAAAGGTAATAGGTGAATGGCCAGTCCTCAGAATAATACATTTGTAGACATGTGCCAGCAAGCTGTGTATATCTTGTGACACAGTCTGACAGTGTAACAGAATGCAAAATACAGCTTGACAAATGACAGCAGAACATTTAAAGGCAAAGTTATTACACCACTCAGTTCAACTAAATAACGTGTTGATACAGCAAAACACATGCGATATATTTCATGAAGATTCATATAAAACAATACCTCAGTAGTATTCAAAGCAAAATGAAGACAATAAAAATATCTGACTGAGTCAGAAACCCATCCATACTTCTTCACCTCTTAGTTGCAAAACAAAGCCAAAAATAATGGGTAGGGTGGGGGGCAAAGACCCAAAATCAAGGACAGATTTTAAATATCGGTCTTAAAAAGTTGAAAGAATAACAGGTTTTACATACACATGCATTTCAAATGATACAAATGTAAAATTTAAACATCTATCACTATTTTATGAATTCAATCATTAATGATTTACCAGAAAACTGCGAAAAACAAATAAAAATATAAAGCAAAAAAACTCAACATTCTGCAAAATTTTGGGCAAACTAAGAGGTATAAACCATCACTTTAAACATTTATTAATACAAAACAGCTAGCTGTATTGAGAAAACAGACTTCAAAGCAGAATTACATCAAAGAGTTCCACTAGTTTAAACCTCTTGAAAGAGCTCGCTTGAACTTTTTGCACCATGTGTGCATGGTGGAGTTGCATCTAAGTACACAGGGACTCATACCCAAACTGTGAAATTTTGTGCTCCACTGTGTACTCTAGTCCCTGGAAAATAAGATGCAGGCTACAGCCAATAAGTAGCCTGCAGTAGTTTTGGTTGCAAGTTTTACTTTTTTGTTTTCTGAAACACATTAAGGCATAACATACCCCAAAACAGTGCATCTGGACATTATAGTCCAGTTGCAACGTCTCAAAGCTTTAATGACAACAGCTATAGCACAAGAGTGGACTACACTTCCTCAAATGCATTATGTTTAGCTAAGCTAGGCAGTCAATAAATGTTGCCTGTTATATGCCACTTTGTAATGTCTGTGGAGAACTTAAATGATCCGGCAAGAATGAAAACTGGAAGAAGATTACCATTAGTTTCAGAATGCTGTTATAGATTTATTTTTCAGATACCAAAATTCATATAATTCACTAGACAAACTGTTATTGGCAATTGCCTAGATGACTGAAGTTATTTATTTGTTTTTGGAGGGAGTGATTGATGATGCTTGGCTTATACAGACTTTGAAACTGTTGGTTTTGTTAATTAAAAACAAGAAACAATGTTTCTTGCTGTACTCCAAAAGACCAGATAGATGAGATTTTCATTAATGTTTTCATATTTAGTCCCATAGATTATTTACTACCTTAGAGTGCACCATAGTTCCCGTTATGAGGCTGACTGATATTTCATTCACCATTCTGGTTAAGGTGCCAGTACAATATTTCTTATGTCATTCATCTGCACATCCCTATGTAATGGCATATGTTAGATAGTCTCTTTTTTGGCCTGTATTTCTTCAATGAGTACAGAAATCCTCAAAATTCCTTACCCTTTTTCTGCTTCAGCTGTTTGATAGCCAACAGACAGGAGTCTCTGTACTGAGCTGTTACAGTAATCCCACCTCAGCTCTAAACTGCACCTCATTGTAAGGAATGTGCCTCATTCTGAGCTTTAAAAATTCCATGTTCTATGCTGTTTGACACTGAAAGTGTCTATCACATACTCATTATGTATTAATTTACTTATTTGTTTTATCTAGCTGAATGAGCTGCTACAACATCCTTTTCAGCCACTTCTTCAGCCAATATACTTAAAACAGCAGTGAATATATATATATATATATATATATATATATATATATATATATATATATATATAGGAAAATCAGCGATGCAAAAGTTTGGACTTACAGAAAATAGGAAGTCATTTCAAGAAAAGAAGGTGAAGAGGAAAAACAAGCTGCAAATGCATTCAGAGCCAGATCCAGGACTAGGTAACCTAAGCAGTTGGATTGGATGGGGGAGACTGCTGTCCAGGCAACTGTCACATCATTTAATTTTTACTTAAAAAAATTACATCTGTCTATTTTTAACAGCATTCTTCTTGTATCTCAATGCACACACATCTGTGCAGTCAACACATGCATATTTGTTGCTGCTGCCTTGAAGTTGCTTGAGTTCCTTTTCTTCTTCAGACAAAATGAGATGTTCATTCATTCCAGAGACACCAGTAAGCGGGCTCACACATGTGCATGTGTGCGTGCATGTGCGTGTGCTTGTGTGCATGCACATGTGTGTGCATGTGCATACACCCATGCACGTGCATGTGTGTGTGTGTGTGTGTGTGTGTGTGTGTGTGTGTGTGTGTGTGTGTGTGTGTGTGTGTGTGTGTGTGTGCATGCGTGAAATGCCCTAGACTTAGTGATAGTAGACTAATTAACTTACTTGTTCAAGCTCAAACCTTGCAGCTTGTATACAGGAAACAAAAGCTTGAATCCTCTCTACCAAACTGTTTAAGAGTCATACCTCTCAATTGTCCAGAATTTTGCAGAACATTCCAATTTTTGCTTCATATTTTTGGTCCTTTCCTCATAAATCTTGTGGTTTTCTATCAAATCATTAAGGACTTCTTTTTCTCCTTTCAGCTGCTCCCATTAGGGGACACCACAGCAAAACATTGGTCCACAGAACAAGTGCCAGTAGAGTTTTATGGTGTCAAGTTGCCAGCCCAGTATCCAACCTTCCTCAGAAGGCACACACATGCACACCTAGGGCCAGTTTATAATGTCCAATCCACCATGTCTTATGAATGAGGAAGGAAACCAGAGCATACCCACACAAACACAGGGAGGACATACAGACTCCACACAGAAGGCAACCCAGCTGAGAATCAAACCAAAGAACCTCTTGTTGTGAGGTGACAATGCTAGCTGCTGCACTACTGTGCCACGTAGCAAATCATTAATGCTGATGTCATTAAATAATGACAGATGTTTGGATCCACCATAAAATGCATTCTGATGTACAAAATGTGTGATTCCAGCAACTTTTTAAGTTTATAAGAACAATAATTAAAAAGGTGTCCCTGACTGTGGTCTTTTTTCTCCCCATTATTGTAGGCTTTATCCAGATTTCTTATACTATGAGATTGAGAGATATGTTAAGAGTTTTAATGCATTTTTCAAGGGATTGTGAGTTTCAAGCATATCTCTCAACTGTGCAGATTTTCATAGAATGTCCAGAATTTTGCTTCATATTTTTGGTCTGTTTTTCACAAAATTATGTTTTTCTGGCAAATTAGTGGCAACTCACTAAAGGCTAAAGTTAGAAAATAATGACAGACATTTGAGTTTCAGACTTCATACCCTTGAGGAAATACATGCTAATGCAAAACCTGTTATTCTATCAACTTTCTAAGTTTGTAAGAGCAATATTTAGAAATTGTCCCCATTTTTAGGCCTTTGTCCCACTTTTATGTATGGCTTTGTCCAGATTTCTTGCTCTAAGAGGTTGAGAGATATGGCCTCAAGGGAAAAGAAATTTACAGCTAACTCTGTTTTCAGTGTGCAACTGTTTTCTTTACCAAATGGCCATAAGTATTTGTGCTAGACACATTGAAGATTATTGTTAGTAGCACAATAGGTAGCATACTTTCCTTTGGTGTAGAAGGTTGTAGGTTGTATCTCCCACACCATATAGATAGATTACTGATGCTCCAAGACTCTCTGCATCATCAATGTTGATGAGGCCCTCCCACTTGCCAAACTTATATATACCAATTCCACGGTTGCACAAACTCACTGAAGGACGACATTTCCTAAATGATGGTAATCACTACTAGACCAGATTTTTAAATCACACCAGAAGTGATTTTCTATGGAAAACAGTGATCTCATTTATGTTCCTTGGCATCTTTTGCTTTAGGCAGCTAAAACTTAATTAATTTCATTTTGTCCACCTGTAGAGATACCTTTTAGGAAAGACAATAGAAAATTTTGGTCTGTTGAATTTAAGGGTGTTTGAGATGAAAATATTTAGGGATATCCATACAATGAAAACATATTACTTAGGGGATGGCAGTATTTATCATGAAGTAGTTTGAATGCGGGTGTATTAAATGAATCTTGTGGCAACAGGAATCAGTTTGCTCTCTGGATAGAGGTACAGTAGGTGGTCTCTATAATTCGAGGTCCCTGAAGTGAAAAATCTTATTTTCAGTGAACTGAAGTAATGTGATAGTATACATAGAGATATTGCTAAAGCATATTCTGATCAAGGGGTTAGGATGTAGAATAAAAATGGCACACGTGCTTTATAACTGAGCATATTTGATATGTTGTTGGTCAGTTTTAGTTGTATTACTTTAAGGGTTATACCGTTGATAAGGCAAGGACTGTAACTTGTGGATTTTTAATAAAAGTGGTGGATTTACCATTTGGAATGCATTTGGCTCCTTGGCTTCCTTTGAGCATATTTGACCACTTTGTGTACTTTTCTGTTGGTCCTTACTTTTTGAGTTTACCTCATGTTCTGTTTAGGCTGTGCTGTGGATATGGTCATAAAAAGAGAAAAAAAATTGTCCGGTAAGCTGCATAGATATTTTTGTTCTTTCACAAACCTTTTTTTTTGTATGGCTTTGTCCAGAATTCGTGCTCTAAGAGGTTGAGAGATATGGCCTCAAAAAAAAAGAAATTTTTTAAAAAGGCCTAAATTTTTTTCCTTTTTTCCCGGGGGGGGGGGGGGGGGGGGGGGGGGGGGGGGGGGGGGGGGGGGGGGGGGGGGGGGGGGGGGGGGGGGGTGGGGGGGGGGGGGGGGGGGGGGGAGGGCCGGGGGGGGGGGGGGGGGGGGGGGGGGGGGGGGGGGGGGGGGGGGGGGGGGTTTTTTTTTTTTTTTTTTTTTTTTTTTTTTTTTTTTTTTTTTTTTTTTTTTTTTTTTTTTTTTTTTTTTTTTTTTTTTTTTTTTTTTTTTTTTTTTTTTTTTTTTTTTTTTTTTTTTTTTTTTTTTTTTTTTTTTTTTTTTTTTTTTTTTTTTTTTTTTTTTTTTTTTTTTTTTTTTTTTTTTTTTTTTTTTTTTTTTTTTTTTTTTTTTTTTTTTAAAATTTTTCACCAAAGGCCAAAATTTGTCAAAACAAAAATTGAAGATTTTTGAAAAAAACAATAAAAAAACTTTTATTTTTTTTAAATTGAAAATTTTTTAACCTTAAGTTGTTTCGGGTGCCCAAGCCCGCTAAAAGTTAGGGGCCCCCCGGGGGGGAAACATATAAAATTAAAGGCAAAATAACCAAGGAGGGGTTTTTAAATTTGGCCTAAGACCGGGATTTTTAAAAAACACCAAATTTTTTTTTAAAAAAAACGGGAAAACCAACCCCCTTTGGAAAAATTTTTTTTACACAAAAAACCCAAAATTTTTTTTGTAAATGAAAGAAATACCCTTTAAAAGAAAAAAAAATTTTGGGTTTTTAAAAAAGGGGGAAGAAAAATTTTTGGGGATTCCCATACAAAACATTTAAACAGGGGGGATTTTAATCTGGTTTTTTAAACGTTTTAATTTTGGGGGCAAAAATATTTTGCCCGTAGGGAAGGGGTGGTTTAAACACCCTAAAAAATCTTTTTTCCCCTAACTAAAGTAAGTGAAAATATCGGATACCCAAAGAATTTTAAAGGGATTAGGATGAGAAAAAAAGGCCAACCCGGGAAACTTGAGCAAGATTTTTTCAAAATTGTTTACAAGGGGAAACCCTAAAATTTTAACGTTTTTTAAAAAAAAAAGGGTGGCCATTTGGAACCCAGGTCCTTCCTTTTTTAGAAATTTTTTAAACCATTTTGTGACCTTTTTCCTTTTTTTAAAATGCAATAATAGGTAATAAAAGGAAAAAAAATTGGAAGCTGAAAATGGGGTTTTTTGTTCTTCCAAAAGGAAAAATCCCGGGTTTTTATTTTGTGGGGAAAATTTAAAAAGCCCCAATACCAAAAACAGATAAAGTTTTGTGGAATTGCCCCTTGCAGGGCAAATAAAAAGGGGGTTAAAGGGTGAAGTTTTTTTCCGGGGAACAGAGGTGGGGCTTGGGGAATCCAGGTAATTTTTGGTCGGGCCCCTTCCCCCAAAAATTTTTTATGGGGGAAAAACTAAAGCAAGGGCCCAGGTTCCCCTGGGGAGCCATACAGGGGCTGAGGGTGGGACGGGTTGGGTTTTCATAAAATTTTCACCAAGGCCCAAACAGGGTTCCAAGGGACTGGGGGCAGGCCCGGGGCACCCCTTGCGGCCCCCCGGAAGGGGAAAAGGGGCCCAAAAAAAACCCCCGGATCCAGGAAAAGGGGCCCAAACACCCACCCCCCACAATTTGAAAAAAAATTAAAAAAACATTTAAATTTTTTTTAAAATTGTAAAAATTTTTAAACCCTAGTTTGTTTTTTGGGGGATTTTGACCCAAAAATTTTAAAAATTTAAATTTAAAATTAAGCCAGGGCCTTCTGGGGAAGAGAGTTGGCAAAGGCGGTTCAGGTTGGCCCCCCCAAAAAAAGGAAAATCAAAAAATCCCTAAAAAAGTAACTTAAAAAATTTTTTAAAAGAAATGAAATACCCCAAAAAAAAAGTGAGGAAACAAAAGGGAAAAAAAATGGGGGCCCAAGTAACAGTTTAAAAGTGTCTCCCCGAAAGGGGCGGGGTTTAACCAAAAGGGGTTTTTCCCACCCTGAAGTTTTAAACCCAAAAATAAACTTTCCCCCCTAATTCTGAAAAAAAAATCCCCTCCGAAGAAAATGGGGTTAAACAACCCTTTGCGGGGCTGAAAAAAAGCTCCGGGGGAAGTTGAGAAATTTAAAAAATGTTTAAAAAACCCCTGTTGAAATCTGAAAAATAAAAGAAGTGGCCGGAAAAGGATTTAAAAACCCCTAAAAGGTAAAACCCATGAAATAAAGCCAAAAAATAATAATCCTAATATAAAATGAAAAAAATGGAGATGTGGGGAAAGTTATAAATTTCCAAAAGGCCAATACAGTAGTAAAAAAAAACCCCGGGGGAATAAAGAAAAATTTAAACTCCCCGGGGCAAAGACGGGAATGGAAATTGCTTTGAGAACAAAACCAAACAGGTCGGGTTCCCCCAAAAGGGGGCCCCAAATCGGGAAGGGATCCCAAAACTGGGATAGGGTTGGGCCTCAGTCTCAAATCCCAAGGGTTTAAGGAGGGTTTTTGAACCCCCAAAAACCACCACCCCTTGAAGAAAAAGCAAAATGAACCGGATAGGACCCCGGAAACAAACCCCCTAGAAAAGAATTTTTTGTATGAAGAAAAAAAAATGTATTTTTGGAATTTTTTCCAAAAACCCATTTTTTTCACCAAAGGTTGGAAAAGTTATCAATAGGCGGGTAGTTGCCCCCGGGAGGTGTAATCCACTAAGAAATGAAAAAAAAATTTTAAAAAGTTTTTAAAGGGTGAAAAATTTTTTCGCCCCACCCATAAAATAAAATTAAAGTAAAAGGGGAAAAATTTTGCAATACAATTAAAAAATTGTGTTTGCCTTTTGGGTTCCAAAAAAAAATTTTTGCATTAATTCGGGCCCCTCCTGAAGTGTCCCCGGAGGGAAAATATAGCTCCGGATGGGGTCCAGGGAAATTTCCCGGGAAAATCTGCTGCCCCAGAAGTTGGGGCGGGTGGAAAAGGGATTGTTCCCGGAAAAACAGCCCCCAGAAAAGCCCCATCCGGGGAAAAAAAAGGAAAAAAGTGGAATGTAGGGGGGGAAAATAAATCAGTTTCCCTGTTGATCTGGGGCCAAAAAATGGGCTTGGAAAAAACCAAACCCCCGCCCTTTCCACAATTTGTGTCCCCCCAAACAATTTTCTCCACCCTGTATCCCTTTGGTTTGTTTGTCTGTTTAAAAAACCCAACCTCCCTTTTAAAAGCTTACAATTTTTAACCTGAATAATTTATGAAAAAAAAAAGGGGCATCGTCCCCCCAAAAATTTACAATAAAACTGATTAAACAGTTGGGGAATAATTCTTTTAAAATTAAAATTTGGGTTTTTTAAAAATATTATTTTTGCCCCCCTTAAACCACCTTCCCTTCCGGGGGAAAAAAGGTTTTAAATGTCAACCAAATTTAAACATCCTATGGCCTTTTGGGGTATAAAAATTTGGGCGGGAGGGGGTTTCCTCCCCCCTGAAAATCCCAAGCCCCATTTCACCCCCCTTTGGGCCCCTTTTAAAACCACTTTCCCCCCCCATTTCCTTTCAAAAAAATCCCGGGTTGGGGCCAAAAGAGAACCCCCAACCTGGGGTAAGGGCGGTGGGCCTCCCAGGTAACCGCCATTTTCCCTTGGGGGGGGCCCCAAACCAAAACCTCCCCTTCAATTGTTAAAACCTTATCCCCTGTTTTGGCCGGCCCTTGTCTTTTAAAAACCCCCCAAAAAAAACCCCCCCACTGTACCCAACCCCCCCTTTGGAAACCCATTTAACCTGGGGGCCCCTTTTCCCCAAAAAAAACCATTTTCTTTTTCCAAAACATTTGCTAAAATAAATTAAAAATTAAATTGGGCTGTAAAAATTTTAATTTTTGTCCTGCATTTGGGGGAATTTTCAAAACCCCTTTTTCCATAATAGAAGTTTTGTGAAAGAAAGGGGCAGTTGGGGTTATTTTAAATAATTTTTTTCCCAAAAAGTCTTATTTTGTATTTTCCCCATTTTTTTAAATTTTCTTTTTTTAAAAAAATATTGTCCCAAAAACCCCAACTTGTGGGCCGGGGGAAATAAGAAAGTGTTAAAACAGCCTGAAAAAAAACAAACCCCTTAAAACTCAAAACCTTTGCCCACAGCATCCGCCCCAATTAAGGGGGCAAAAAAAATCCCACTTACCCAACCCGGCCCTTTGGAAACACAATTGAAAACCCCCCTCCCAATTTTTCATACAAAACTTGGGGGAAAAATTAAAATAACTTTGGTTAAAGAGGACAAGGGAAAAATATGGAGGTTATAAAAAGCTTTCCATTTAAATTCCCCCTGAAAAATACTTTTTCCATTATGTTGAACAAAAACAGAGGAGGGAAGTTGAGAAAAAGAGAAAAATTATAAATGTATTTTGCTTAATAATAAAAACAAATTTTGGTAGGAACCAGCTTACAAAAACCACGGGGAACAAAGAGAGGAATGGGAAATGTAAAATTCCAAAGTGTCATAGGGTCTTTTCCATAAAAAAATGCCCAAAGTAAGGTTTGGTCTACCACCAAAGGGAAGCCATACTTTCCCCTTTAATAGCACCTGACCGGGCACATTTGGCTGTCGTCACAATGGCTGTAACTGCTTTAAAGGTCAGCCATTAAAAGGGAATCACCCCTCAAAAGGGCACCGGCTAAATAAATGAAAATTTTCCTTTCCACGTTTTAAGCAGCCCGGGGGCGAAGGGGAAAGAGGAAAAAAAATTTCCCAGGGTCATTGTGCATGGTGACCAAAACAGGCGTTGCCCACTGTCCAAAAAGGAAACAAATCCGGAATATCCCTTTAAAAAAAAAATGTTATAGGCGTTTGGTATTTTTGGTGCAAGAAAACTTTGGGGGAACCAGAGGCCATGGGGAGCGTTTCTTCTCGCGGGTGTTCCCCGGGCTTTGAAAGGTGGGAGGTTAAAATCCGGGGCCTGGGGGGAAAAATATTTCAACTGGTGGGGAGAAGGAGGGGGATAATGCAATCGAACATGTCTGCAAGATTGTTGACAATATCCGTGTGTTTGGTGAATGTTAAGTAGGTGTGTATTAACACACAGCATATCTGTGGCATGTGGTCCATATGTGTAACATAACTGAAGAAGGCCTTGTGGTCATCCATAGTGTTTGTGTCCATTTCCTCCCAGAGTAGGCCGTGGCCATTGTTATGATGGACCGGAGCGTAGTACCAGTGCTGACCACAGATGCCTTCCCTTAATGTGAATGTGCTCTGTCCTGCAGTAGCCTCCTGCTATTGTTATACAATCTGCCTCTGTCTGGGGTCCACGGACAGGATGCCTAACCTTGTGCATAGGGTCTGGGTTAGAAATGTGTGTGCAAGTTCCATGCAATCTGTGGCATGTCCGTGGTAAGCATTTGCAAAGGGGTCAGCAGTGTGGCTTGTGGCTTCCACTGGCCCAGTGTGCTGCATGGATACCATCTCAGTCCCAGCAAGTGAATAACTGTCTAATCACATACATATCAAAGTAGTCTACTGTGCTGGTGGTGGTGGTGGGCTATGTATATCCAGGCCGAGTAACTTCTGTCCACATCACAGTAGTGGATGGTGTCCCACATACATTACCTTGGGATGAGCCCCCAGAGTGAGGTTGTGCATTGCACCAGTCAGTGTGTGCTGACCGATGGGGCTTGCTACTATGTTGTGTGGAATGTGGCAGGTATTGTTGCACAGGTGTTGGCTGAGCACTGATATCTGGCCATGTACCTGTGTATCCATCACGACACACACACATGAAACATATGGGAGTAGTAGTATATCACTACACATGAGTATCATGTATAGTATGTGTGCCATATATTGCTGACATGGTCTGCTGATATCCTGTTTGTGTTCTCTTCCAGGGAGATGGTGCGTCAGCGTAACCCTGCCTACTCTGTGGCGGAAGATGAGGAGATCCACCAGAGCCTGGTGTGGGAGTATGACATCCTGTTTTCCCGCACCAGTCAGAATCAGCAGGAGAGGGCTGCACTGTGGCAAGACCTTGTCCGTAGGGTAAATGATATTGGCATGCATAACAGGACATATGAGCAGGTACGATATCACTGCAGTGATTTAATCCGAAGTGTCTGTCAGCGTGCATCAGATATCCACAGTCAACAGGTCGCCACAGGAGGTGGGGTGGCCACACATCCCCCCCTCACCAGACTGGAGGGGCTACTCCAGCAGTTGTGGCTCCAGCCCCGAACACCAACAGCAGTACACCTGCATTATGATGGAGGCTGGTTCCACAGCAGCACGACATGGAGCATGCAGGTAATATGCCATATGTACACTTGACTGTTCTGTACACTGTATCATATGCAATATCAATGGCACAGTTGTGCCCACTGACATTAATCTCATCATTTCTGCAGGTCCTCCAGGGTTACAGCAAGGCAGGTCATCCATGCTGGTGAGTGTGTTTGACATAACCTATAATAGTCCTGATAATGCTAGTAACAGTAGTGTAACTCAGTAGTGCTCTGTGTGTATACTCATGGGTGTGCATGTGTGCCTGTGCCCATGTGTGCATGTGTGCATGTGTGCATGTGCAGGTGTGCCTGTGTCCACGCGTGCATCTGTGCATGTGTGCCTGTGTCCACGTGCATGTGTGCATGTATGCATGTGTGCATGTGTACATGTGACCACGTGCACATGTGTGCATGTGTCCATGTGTGCATGTGACCACGGTGCATGTGTGCATGTGTGCATATGTCCATGTGCCCACGTGTGCATGTGTGCATGTGTGTATTGTGCATGTGTCCACATGTGCATGTGTCCACGCGGTGCATGTCTGCATGTGTGCATGTGTGCATGTGTGCCTGTGTGCATGTGTGCCTTGTCCATGCAAGTGTGCATGTGTCCATGTGTGCATGTGTGCATGTGTGTAGAAGTGCATCACTGGTAACAATGTCTGGAGACTGTAAACTATGTTTCTTGTCTTCTTCCCACAGATTCTGGTGCTACTCTGGTGACCTGCAGCAGGAACCTGAACCTGTGCCACGGCTACTGGTAATGATGATATTTGTGTAATGGTACAGGAAGGTGTGTCAGGGTCTGCCATTGGTCAGCCAATTGACAGTAATACAGCTGTAAACCCCATCATTGGCGACCAGTCATCTTGCCAGTACACCCTTTGTCACCATTGTCCATAGGTGATGGACAGGATACAGTGGGCACAGACAAGGGTTATGTGGTACCTGTGGCATGCGTCCCCACACAGCAGCCATGGGCAGGGTCCTCCAGTGGTACCACACAGACAGTTGCCCATGGGTTCTCGTGGAGTATCCGCGGGCTGCATGCGCCTCTGGCCGACGTGCCCAAAGAGGTCTGTCAACCTCAGCTATGTTTCGGACTGTCATGTAGGCACAGTCACGTATGGAAAGGTACACCAGACAGGGTCTGAGGGAGCTGAGAGCATGTCGCTCAGTAGTGCTCTGTGTGTATACTGCGGGGTGTGCATGTGTGCCTGTGCCCATGTGTGCATGTGTGCATGTGTGCATGTGTGCAGGTGTGCCTGTGTCCACGTGTGCATCTGTGCATGTGTGCCTGTGTCCACGTGTGCATGTGTGCATGTGTGCATGTGTGCATGTGTACACGTGACCACGTGTGCATGTGTGCATGTGCCCATGTGTGCATGTGACCACGTGTGCATGTGTGCATGTGTCCATGTGTCCATGTGCCCACGTGTGCATGTGTGCATGTGTGCATGTGTGCATGTGTCCACATGTGCATGTGTCCACGTGTGCATGTCTGCATGTGTGCATGTGTGCATGTGTGCCTGTGTGCATGTGTGCCTTTGTCCATGTGTGCAAGTGTGCATGTGTCCATGTGTGCATGTGTGCATGTGTGTAGAAGTGCATCACTGGTAACAATGTCTGGAGACTGTAAACTATGTTTCTTGTCTTCCTCCCACAGGTTCTGGGGCTACTCTGGTGACCTGCAGCAGGGAACCTGAATCCTGTGCCACGGCTACTGGTAATGATGATATTTGTGTAATGGTACAGGAAGGTGTGTCAGGGTCTGCCATTGGTCAGCCAATTGACAGTACACAGCTGTAAACCCCATCATTGCGCACAGTCATCTTGCCAGTACATCCTTTGTCACCATTGTCCCTAGGTGATGGACAGGATACAGTGGGCATAGACAAGGGTAATGTGGTACCTGTGGCACATGCGTCCCCACACAGCAGCCATGGGCAGGGTCCTCCAGTGGTACCACACAGACAGTTGCCCATGGGTTCTCGTGGGAGTATCCGTGGGCGTACTGCCTCTGGCCGACGTGCCCAAAGAGGTCTGTCAACCTCAGCTATGTTTCGGACTGTCATGTAGGCACAGTCACGTATGGAAAGGTACACCAGACAGGGTCTGAGGGAGCTGAGAGCATGTCGCACAGCCATGACAGATAGTATGCGTAACATTGCGGATGCTATCCGTAACTTCACTGATGTCATAGACAGTCATTGTGGGGACATATTACAGCAGTTCCACAACCAGTTGTCCATGAGCCAGGGCAATGGTGGGCGTTTTGGCGCCGACGGCCATATGCCGGCAGCAGCAGCAGCTGGCAGTCGGCGCAGATGACAACAGGCTCGCGCACGCCTCATAGTGCCAGCAGCAGCCCCAGCAATGCTGGGTCTGTGCTGTCATCGGAACACCCCAGGAGACCACGTGCACGTGGCTCTGGACAGTCCCAACAGGGACTTGTGTTCAGTCAACACACTCCCACTTCTGATGACAGTACCCAGTCTGGCTTAGTACTGGATACGGTCCGTAGCACCCCTGCCAGGCATAGGTACCGTGTCCGTGCACACAGACACTGATCTGTATGGCCAGCCAGGTGCAGTCTGTGGCTGTCC
Organism: Protopterus annectens; assembly: GCF_019279795.1. Lineage (NCBI taxonomy): Eukaryota > Metazoa > Chordata > Ceratodontiformes > Protopteridae > Protopterus > Protopterus annectens. The sequence continues at coordinate 1,681,009,320 of NC_056731.1, read as the reverse complement.
ACAAACCCCTGTATATGGCAGCCATGAGGTGGAACTGTGTGCGTGCATACACTAATGCGAAATGTTAACACCTAGGGCGACCACATACACGCACACACTGCACCAACACTGCCCCACCCTGTACTGCTGCCCCTCACCAACACACATACACACACATGTCAATTGGTGGTATCAGTGGCTGACTCAGGCATACCTAATCCACACCCTGTGCATATGATGACACTGTGCCACCTCCTGCAATCTCCAACATCATTGCGGGAACAGGTAAACACGTTGCTGATGCACAGGGTGACTATATAGAAGGGTATTAGTAGTATCATGTTGGTAACAGTACAGTGTGCTGCTATGACTGTGTGTTTATCCCAGCATGCCTGCTGCAGTAACTGTATGAATGTCCTGAATTGTTATCTGCACCCATAGTACATACCAAAGTATAACAGCTGCATATAATTGCATGCCGGTGGTAAGGTTGTCAACAGATAGCCGCATACATGGGTAGCACAGGGGGAAAGCTAACGCAAGTAGTGATATGCAATGGTGGACATGTACAGTAATGGTGTCAAGTTGCCCACAATGACTATGCCATGTGGATGTTCGTGCATGTAGATATGTGTGCGGTACCAATGTAATCCAAATCACAAATAAGTATGACATAATATCAGTTCTACCATGGGCATCTGCGCTGTGTATTCCTGGGTACATGTTGATAGTGCCTACATATTTGCATTGTTACTTACTGTTATTGTTACCCCTTCTTTGTTGTACAATGCACTACTTCCAGCCCTGTTTACTGTAGCTTTGTTTGCATGCATGTTCGCTTGGGGTTCCCTGGAACACTGCTTACACTCAAATGCAGAGTTACAGTGCTTCTGTAGACTTCTAGTGACATCTGCATAGCGTCATACATGTATGTCAACTTTACACATGACAGAACGTCACTGTCTGTCCTGTACGCATGTACGTTGCCTGTGACACATTGCACATGTCTTACCTGGCATTTACCCACGTGTGCAGTCATATATGTCAGTGCTATGAAACAGTAGCGGTACACCCACACATACACACCTTCAGTATGTTGTTCCCCATTGGCCCTATGCGTTGGTACTCACCATGGCAATCACACTACTAGGGTAGCATGTGCAAAGGTAACCTGTGAATCGCCTCTGTGGTCCAGTTGTGGTTTATGTAAGTCATGTGTTAATGGCACAGCTGCCACATGTATGCAGTCAGCCATCACCCTTGGCCAGGAACGTACAACACATGTGTGGGATGCCACCACACAGCCAATCTCGGAACCCAGTAATGCCATACCCTGTCAGGTGGCATGTCATATATACTACATCCTGGACAAACGTCAACCCCAATCCCTGCTGCTACTATTGATAATACCCCTGAAGATGTTCCTGATAGTTTTGACCAGTTCTTTACTGAGACATTTCAGGCCCTAGATAGCCATCTACCTCCTAGCTCCCCTGGTCCTGAAAGTAGCACCCCTAGAAACCTACTTGCGTTCAGCTGCCAACCAGTCGCTACTTCACTTCTCCATACCTTGATTGAAACAGTGAAACCCACTACACTTTCTGCTGATCAACTCCCTGCCGAGTACTTATCAAAACCAGATGATGCTATTCCTTACCCCGTCTCAAAGGTAATCAAACTAACCATGGTAGAATCTAACTTTCCCACCATCTGGAAAATGTCATATGTAATCCCACTTCACAAAGGAGGCAGCTCTACTGAATTCTCCAATTATAGGCCAATAGCTATACTCTCTCCACTTGCAAAGATTATGGAAACTTTCGTCATAGACAATTCATGCACCACCTAATCCAAAATCGCATTATGGCAGACACTCAGCATGGCTTACGTCCTCATCACAGCACTACTTCAGGCCTCCTAGCCTTTACTAACACCATAAACCATACTTGCAACACTAATTATATATCCTCAGCCCTCTTTTTGGATCTTTCCAAGGCATACGATATGGTTGATCACCAACTTGAACTCCACACCCTGCAAACACTGTCTAGATACTGGAGCCTTCCAATGGTTTCAATCCTACCTGCATGGTCGACAGCAGGCTGGCCACTGGCAGAACAAACTCTCTAACCTTCTACCTAACACCCTCAGAGTACCACAAGGCTCTATACTAGGGCCCTTGCTGTTCTCCATCTTCATTAACGACCTTCATACTGTCATCCCAAAAATCAGCAGTATCCAATATGCTGAAGACTCTACTCTGATCTGCTCAGCCACATCTCCAGTAGAGTTATGGTCAGCTACCCAGACCTCCTTTAATACAATAGAAAACTGGCTTTCTGAACATTGTCTGATCCTAAATCCCAAATAAACTAAACTGCTGTTATTTCACCAACACGTAGGTCTACCGCTTTCACCATTACCATAACATCAGCTGATGGCACAATAATCTCCCGTGATCCATCTACTAAACTATTAGGTGTCATCATAGACAATAATCTCAAATGTGACCTACATGTTAACCAAATTATCAAAGCCATCAATAGAAAACTAGGGTCAATTTACAGAATTAAAGCCTTCCTAGCCCCTCCAGCTAAAGGTGCTATAGCTCGCTCACACCTTGTTTCAACCCTTCTGTATGCATCCCATCTACTCTCGAATATGAACAAGACTGTCCTTAACAAACACTCAATTTGCTACAACCACATTGCCAGGTTTGCCACTGGGCTGCCTTTTAGGAAACATCATTGCATCAATCTAAATCAGCTTGGTTGGCTTGCAATACCCAGCCTAATACAGTATGTTACCTTTAAGCATCCCTGTTACTAGCACTTTCTCTAATACCTAAAAAGATCATCTCTACTTGACTCCAAGTAGACTTTTCTCTATCTATTAAACCTAGCACTTGCTCCTACAGTACTTATTACCTTGATACGGCACTCTTATAGATAGCCCCCCAAAAAGGCAAACCCCCATTTCTCGGTCACTCACGCCCCCGAATCTCTTTTTAAAGTTTTTGTCTAGTCCTTCTAGCATGTCGAGGGATCAGTTGCTAGTGTCCTCTCCTGCTCAGCTGGTGAACCTGAATATTGAGGCAATGTTACAATTGCCTCATGTACACAGACAACCCTCTCCTCCTCCCACAAAACACAAATACATGCGAGAGATGCAACTATACGGCAGAACTGAGGCTGAGCTCTCTCAACATAGGACTGGCAAGACCAGTCAGGAGGAGAAGGTTACCACACACACTATAGACCCAGTCTCACATAGTACCATCACAACCTCAAATCATACACATAAACACACAAAGACATACTCGCGGCTCTGATCAAAAATCTACCAAAACAGCAGAGGCCACCAAAGCAGACACCCAAACAACCACCACCTCAGAACACAACACCTGCAACACATAGACCTCACAGTCAGAGTGTCAAACAGTCACAGCCCTTAAGGCCAAACACAATGCCAGACACACTAGTCATTGGTGACTCCATAGTCAGACACACTGACGCCCGCCACCAGACTGAGTAAGGAGAAGGTCACAGTAAGCTGCCTGTCGGGCGCTAGAATCCGCCACATAACGCAAGCACTCAGGTCTCTCAACAGCAGGTACAAATATGACTCAGTCATTGTCCACGCTTGGTGTAAACGACCTGAGACGCAAGGCCTCCTTGGACTACATGAAAAGAGACATTGAGGAGCTCTCTGATTATGTAGCCCAGGCAGGTATGACCCTGACCTTGAGCAGTATCCTACCTTCACCAAGAATGATGCCACAATACAGAGATAAGATGATCAGCTTTAACAATTGGCTTAAACTCTGGTGTCATTCAAAGGGGATCCAATGTCTGTCTGCCTGGGATGACATGCTGGACAAGCCACGCTGCTTCGCAAGGGACGGCTTGCACCTGTCACCCTGGGATTCCGGATATTGGCAAAGGCTCTTGCCACCCCCATAGTGCCTTTTTAGGCAAGACTCAAATTCTAAACCTACCACCCTAGAACACAAAAAGGAAAAACTAAGGTAATGCTGCTCAATGCCAGAAGTCTAAATCTCAAAATGCACGACTCGAGGCCCTTCTCAGTATGGAGAACATCGATGTCTGTGCAGTGACAGAAACCTGGTTCAAGGCTCCTGAGAGCACCCCAGCACTATCAGGTTTTACCTCTTATCATGCTCCGCCCCAAAATCCAGACAATACCAAGAAAGGAGGGGTATCCATATTCATCAAAGACACCCACACCTCAAGACTGGTGGCAACGCACGATGCATCGGAGACCATCCAGGTGCAATTAACCATAGGCAAGACTGCTCTGCAAATTGTAGCATGTTACAGGCCACCTCACAAACTCAGGAACCTCACATGGCCTTCCTGAAAACACTAGAGGGATAAATGTATCACCAAACACCATCATACTAGGTGACTTCAATTACCCTAATATAGACTGGGAACACTACTCAAGCCCAAACACCCTAGCCCAAAAGTTCCTGGAATTCATAAACTCAAATGCCATGGAACAACTAGTCACCATCCCCACAAGAGGAGAAAACATACTTGATCTCATCATCACGAACATGGGAGCACAATGTTCAACACCGAAGTATACCCTCACTGGTGAGATCAGATCACAACTAATCTCGCTGGAGGTCCTCATCCCACCCCCACCTGAAATAAAAAGACCACAGTAAAGAACTTCGAAAGCCGACTTCACACTTCTAAAGACTAGTGTGGTCTCCTTTAAGGCCCCGAGCTGACGGAAAACAGTACTCAAGCCGCTGAATCACTTACAAATGCCTTCTACCAGCACCTGCAGGACTGCATGGATAAGGCAATCCCAAGCAAAACAAAGACACTTTGTACCAAAGGCAAGCGCCCACTCTGGTGGACCCCAGCCATAAACAAACTCTACAACAAAAGGAGGAAGCTACTACAAGATAGAGCAAAAATCCTTAAAAGGTAAAACACCCTTGATCACTATAAGTAAAAACTAAGAGCTCATAAAATCATCCAAAGCAAATTTTGAGAGAAAAATAGATAAAGACTCAAAAGACAATCATAAGGCCTTCTTTAGCTATGTTAGAAACCTGGGAGGAAACTCCCAGATATGCTCAGAACTAGTTCAAAATGATGTGAAGATTACTGATCCTACAGACATTGCCAACATACTGGCTGACAGGTTCAGTGCAAACTTCCCCAAAAGGAGAGATATCTATACCAAGCGATTGCAGCCCCCAAACATCTCCTACGCCCAAGGGAGAACTGCTCTCTCCAAAGCAAAAGGCACAGCATCCATGGGACCTGATGGTGTCCCCGGCTGTGTACTCCACGAACTCAACGAGGAATTAAACCCACAGCTAGGACAGCTGTTTAATCATAGTCTTACCTCTGGATACGCACTCCAGGAGTGGCGCGACTGCAACTGTGGTCCCACTTCACAAAGGCGGTGCCTCCACCGACCCTGGAAATTACCAGCCCATTAGCTTGACAAGCCTTATCTGCAAAGCCATGGAGAGGATCATAATGGACCTCATAAATAAAGACATAGGGAATTTGCAGACTTTGGATCCATCCCAGTTTGGCTTTGTCAAAGGCAGATCATGCCTTCTAAACTTGGTTGACTTTTCAAAACAGTCACCAAAGCCATTGATGAGGGAAAGGCAGTCCATACAGCCTACCTCGATCTGGCGAAGGCCTTGATACAATACCCCACTCGGTATCATTGAAAAACTCATCAGCTTAAATGTTAACCCATACATCACAAGATGGGTTGCAAACTGGCTGAGTGACAGAACCCACAGGGTCAGAGTTGCTGGCCATGTCAGACTCAAAGCCTGTCACAAGTGGTGTACCACAGGGCTCAGTCCTGGGCCCACTCTTGTTTGGCATCTACTTTTCCGAAGTACAAGCAAACACAGGAGGGTTATGGTTGACAAAGTTTGCAGATGACTGCAAACTGGGCCATAGTAGAAAACACATCTGACACAGATATCCTTCAGAAGGGTCTCACAGAAACGGATAACTGGTGCCAGAGCCATGGCCTAAAGTTAAATGCCAAAAAATGCATAGTCATACCCTTCGGGAAAAACAAGGTTACCCCTAGCTACCAAATAGGTGGCAATCCACTGAGTACAGAAGAAGTTATCAGGGACCTGGGGACCCAGGTTGATAGTAGTCTGTCATTCGACACCCATGTAGCTAAAGTAGTTAGGAAGACCTTCTACATTGCCCACCTTATCATGAAGGGATTCTCATCTAGATCAAGGGAGGTCATAGTCTACTCATCACTCATCAGACCAATGATTGAGTACAATGCCCCATTCGGAATGTATCTGACCCGACACTTGCAGCAGCTGGAGAGGCCACAAAAGTTCTTCACCAAAAGGATAAAGGGTCTCAAACATCTGTCCTATGCTGCCCGACTGAAAGAACTCCAGCTCTATTCAGTCGCTTACCGCTTGCTCAGAGGTGACCTTTGCCTAACATACAAGGCCATGTCAAACCCAGATTTGATGAATATGCTTCACCTCAAAAAATCTAGATCCATCAGAGCCACAAGGGCGTGAGAGTTAAACCCCGACACGGCTATTAATAGGACGTGCTGGAGGGATAGATTCATCACCCAAAGACTCCCTATGCTGTGGAATAAAATCCCGTATATGTGAGGCAGAGCACTCGCTGGCCTTGTTCAAGAGAAATCTTGACCAATGGATGGGAGATCGCAGATATACCCCAGGGATTACCTCAGTGTCACTGCTCAACAGAGGCACAGCAAAATAATGGGTATAGTTCCCCATACTAAAGGGGTGGCGTAAGCCACAAAACTATGGGCTAGGCTTGTAAATGCCCTCGGGCAGATAGCCTAGTATGAACCTATGAACCTATGAACCTATAACCAACTGATTATGGCCTATAAAATCCTCTATAATCCAGACAATAGTCCTGCACTTCAAATATTATCACCCCCTATAACAATCCTAGACCGCTTTGATCCTCTAAGAAACTATTAATTCAGACTAGCAAGTTTAATAACACAGCCGGTGATTTTCTCTTGGCAAACCCTGTAAGTAGATCCTGGAACTCACTTCCAGCTGATATTACCCTACTGTCCACCTTAGGTCAATTTAACACTAGACTCAAACAACATTTGTCACTTAACTGGCTATGTCAATGTATCAAGCCTGGCTAACTCGAATGTGTAAAATCTGTGAACCACTTTACTGTGTAATTTAATTTAATCCTGACTTGTGATCAGGACTAACATTAACCTGTGGAACATGTTTGAATTGCTTACTTATGTAATCTCTGTAAATAATCTGTTTGTAATATGTAATGCAAGTATTATGTAATGCTGTATCTGCTACCCTCGTAGCTTGTCTCCACCGGGCCTCCTGAAATGGACATGCATCCAGTCGGACTATCCCGGTCAACAAATGTAGGATAAATAAATAAATAAATAAAATATATTACAGTGACTACAATACAAGTCAGACATTGACACGCACTGACAGCATGCTGAAAACACACTGGGGCATATGTGGGGACTCAGAATAGCAGCCTGCCTGGGCATCACACACCTCCGCAGCTGGCACACAGGCATATGTTCCATCGGAACAGAGCACATGCCACACATGGCACGCACATTCCCTGTGCCACACACACAGCCTGTAGGGCTACACAACACACCTGCTACAGACGTGTCAGGTACCTGTCTTGTGTGCTGCACTGGGGTCCCGCTCAACAGGCTGTATCTGGTGAAGGTCACAGTGATATGCCTCAGGGGCACTATGGTCTACCACAGAACACATGCATACAGGTCAGTCAGAGGCATGGACACATATGACTCACTCATTAACCATGCCAGTATGGCTGCCTGAGACATACCTCCCTGGACTACATGATAGGGAACATAGAATGGATCTCTCAGCATGTGGCACAGGCCAGTATGAGCCTGATGTTGGTTGCCAACATACCCTCACCAGGTATTCTACCACTATATGTGGGAAGGGTGTTGTATGTCTACATTATGCTCAGTCTCCACTGTCATTCATAGGGTATCCACTGGCTGTCAATGTGTGCTTACATGCTAGGGAAGCCACAATGATGTGCAAGGGTCATCTTGCACGTGACACCCATGGCCCAATGTATAATGGAAAAGCTCCTTGGTACACACATACTGCCTTATGCTGCAGGACATGGTTTACATAGCCACCTCCGTGGGTATCACACAGGTTAGGACACTAACAGTGCTGCTACACAACAACAGCAGTGTACACCGGAAGATGCATGCACCAGACACTGACCTCAGCACGGTGAACTGCAATGTCTGTGCAGTACCAGATTCATGATTCATGGCTCACAGGTGTTACCCATCACTGACAGTTTATGCCCCATACCATGCCTGTCGTCCCCTACACATGTAACACACATGGATAGGGGGTGGTATCCCAAGGTACCACAGATACACACACCTCCAGGTTGTTGGCACAGCACAAACCATCAGGGCCTACTCATGTGCAGCTAACAGTGTGTCGGACTGCCATCTGGTTCATAGCCTGGCACACACAACCCTCCCATACACAGGAAGACCACCTATCCTCCATAACAACACTGGCAATATGACAGTCTCAAGAACTGTGTTTATATGGCTGGACTGCATCCAGCCAAACATTGTGTGTGAGCATTACTGTAGCTACAACACACTAGTTGAAGGGTTCACAGCATGTGGTCACTGAATTGCAGTGGAATGACATGTTACCACTACCACAACAGGTGGGAACATGCAGCACCTGTACATCGACTACATGTACACTATATGGCCCAGACCAGATATGTATCCCCTGCTGTAGGTATTTCACCATAGACACCCACACTGTATAGAGACATACCACGTGCGGACCCTGCACAGTAAGACACAGTCATATTGGTATACATTGCAAATACCATTTATCCACTCGAGGCATGTGTCAGACATGGTAACTACTGCAGGTCACAGGTATTTATGTGTATGTGTCACACACATACATCATGTGTGCAATGCCATTGCTGGTTTAGGCAATGGCATGCATTGTTATGTACAAAGACCCACACAAGGTCATACTGTGTGACACAACCACACGTGGCAGTTGTCGGTTACCAAAACATACCTATCTGTAATCTGACAATGGTAATAGACACAGTAGCAGAGCACACTATTGGCATTACTAGCCAACTAGCCCTGTTTGGCTGTGCTGATAGTGTGGTGACATCCCCTGTGTTTACTGGGGGTGTATGCAGCATCTGGTGTATTGTAGTATTTGCCAAAAGGATCTGATCTCTCACACTTGCATTTACACACACCCTACTACCCCCACACGCATGCACACTTGCCATTTGCAGGATTCATTCCCCTACCTAACTAAGTCATGACACGTGAGAAAGATGCATTAGCAAAGCGCGCTATTCGGTTTACTAGATAGTTCTTCTTCTCTGGCTGTACTTATAGGGTGCTGACAACATCAGTATTTTGAAAGGGTAATGTGCATCAGGTAGTGTGATCTCCTGATTGCCAAAACTAACATGTTTTTCATACGGAAATGCACACACACAAACTCCCCACATCCAAACACACACACATGCCATTTATAGGTTTCAAATTCCTACCTAACTACATTACGATACTCAGGAGAGACGCATTAGCAGAGTGCGCTATTCACATTACTGGGAGGCTTCCCTTCTCCTGCTGTACTTAGAGGGTGCTGACATCATCTGTATTTAGAAAGGGGAGTGTGCATCCTGTAGTGTGTTCTCCCAGTTGCAAAAAGGGACATTTCCCTCACACAAATTTGCACACACACACTAACCCCCCTCATCCAAACACAGACACTAGCCATTTGCAGGATTCAAACCACTATCTAACTATGCTATGACACTCGAGACAGATGCATTAGCAGAGTGCGCTATTCACATTACTGAGAGGCTTCCTTTCTCCTGCTGTACTTATAGGGTGCTGACATAATCTGTGTTTAGAAAGGGGAGTGTGCATCCTGTAGTGTGTTCTCCCAGTTGCCAAAATGGACATTTCCTTCACACAAACTAACCCCCCTCATTCAAACATACACACTTGCTATTTACAGGATTCAAACCACTACCTACCTATGCTATGACACTCGAGACAGACGCATTAGCAGAACGCGCTATTCACATTACTGGGAAGCTTTCCTTCTCCTGCTGTACTTATAGGGTGCTGACATCATCTGTGTTTAGAAAGGGGAGTGTGCATCCTGTAGTGTGTTCTCCCAGTTGCCAAAAGGGACGTTTTTCTCACACAAATTTGCACACACACTAACCCCCCTCATCCAAACACACACACTTGCCATTTGCAGGATTCAAACCACTACCTAACTATGTTATGACACTCGAGATAGATGCATTAGCGGAGCGCGCTATTTGCATTACTAGGAGGCTTCCCTTCTCCTGCTGTACTTATAGGGTGCTGACATCATCTGTGTTTAGAAAGGGGAGTGTGCATCCTGTAGTGTGTTTTCCCAGTTGCCAAAAGGGACATTTTCCTCTCACAGCCTTTCACGCACACAAACCCCACTCACCCACACACACACACACTGAGCATTGGCAGGATTCAAACCCCTACCTAACTATAGTATGACACTTGAGAAAGATGCATTAGCAGAGCGCACTATCCGAATTACTAGACATCATTTCTGCACCTGTAGTATTTATAGGGTGCTGACATCTTTATTTCTACAGAGGTATGTAGATGTAGTACTACCTGTCAGGTGGGGGATAGCATATATATGCATTTGCAGCCACCTACGTCAGGGTCAGATATGCACATCGCACTGGCAGGTTATGTTCTATACCATGCTTTGGGACCACAGGACCTGTAACACACAACACAACCAGTCCAGAACACCAAACCCACATCCAGGACACACACTTAGCTTCCCTGGGAACAGTGCCAGGATATGCAGGTATTCACATACACCATTCCAGTTGTTAACATCAGGTACAGGTATATTGTGTGTGAGAACTACTCAGGCCTCTACCACTTTACCCTACAGCCACTACAATTTGTGGGTCCATGTGCTATGGCAGAACCACACACCACAGCCACATGGGGAATACATATTGCACCTGTCCATCTGCAACGTGGGTACTCACTGTTCCACACCAGAGGTAGACCACCATTGTTGATATCTGACCATACCCACCTTTCCTGGACATCCATATCTCATCTCCACCCCAGGCAAGGTTGTCACTGCACACAAACTGTGTTTAGCACAAGCAGACTCTACACTTGTGTAGACTGGGGTGGATGACTTCAGAGGACCCATGCTGGAGGACTATACTGGCCACTCAGCATAATTCTTGACAATTGCATCCTATGAGCATGTGTACAGTTTGCATTGGTCATGCTATCCCACATATACCCATGACTGCTCCACAACAAGACACCTGTCAGCTGTACACCAGCCATATATGCACCGTTCAACAGACAGAGTGACCTAATGCATTGCAGAGCTGTAGCTCACAGAGGGAGGACATCTGTGGACAGTTCCGGCACAGCACTTCATTCACACATACTCATTACAACACAGTGTTGACAGTGGAATCGTCCAGAGAATGCAGATTGGGCTCCCCTCAGTCTGTTATTGACGGACACCTACTGTCAGAGATCTTCAGCAACCCTCTCACAGCACACACCGACAACATGGCTGTGGCTTAGCACATTCAATCCCTGAGACCTCCATGGTGCCCCTGCTTGACAGAGGCACAGCTCACTACCCTCACATGTTGCCTTCTGTGACCTACTTTACAGTGGCACGGTAGCTTACTATCCTGGGGATGCAGATGCCAAGCACACTCTGGCTGAGCTGTCATTCCCTGGGGCAAGAAGCCTAGTATTGACCTCTACACCCATATGTTCAATTGTCGGATGCACAATATTTGTTGTGCTGTTCTACTGTTTGCAGATCTTTATTGCCATAGCATTCCCTGTTCCTATGACCAACTTGTGTATCTGTGGAAGATGTTTGCATATGACGGCGATCCACTATATCACTTATGTCTCTGTGGTCATTTACTGTGTGCACTGGGCTGATTGCTGTGTTGTGGTTGGTTCCTGAACTGACACGTACGAATACCACATATGTGTGGCCAACTGCTAAACGGAGATATGGCCTAAGTGTGTGAGCATGCCCAGTTCAACCTTTCCATGGCATGTTGTCTGACATATGCCTCATTTATCAAAGTGTGCGAGCATGCCCAGTGTGAGCTTTCCATATGTTGCACTCTGAAGTCCACCACATATTTGTGTGTGTGTGAACTTCGACAATATCGCACATTTATGATTGTGTGTTGGGTGTCATGTTGTGTACTAACTGGCCAACTGCTTCATGTCTGCCACAACAGGGATTATACTGTGCCTGCAGGGATTGCATGGGATACTTTGCAGACAGTTCTCAACATACTTTCATAATGACCTAACACTGTAGTACCGTATAGTGTACTGGTTCGGTACTTTCACTGTGGTGGACAGTATCCTGGGCTTTAGTCCTATGACTGCTTGACATCTTCATAGTGAGCACAACAGACTGTGTATGGGCCAGTTGTGCACATATGACCATGTTGCAATATGTTCAGATATGGAATACCTACACCAGGCTCGTCCAACATTGCTAGTGTATTCCACAACATGGGTGGACATTGGCAAACACTAGCGATGTTCCCTAGGCCATTTCTGATGCTAGTCACAGGGTGTGTTTGTCCTTCGACACACATTGTAACTGGAGTTTGCCATTACATATGTCATGGTTAGTATACTGTGCCTCTGTCTACCTCTGACATAACAGTGATACCCAGGGTAGCCTACCATCTCCCATACACTCATCAGGATGCCTCTTGAGGGGTGTCGATATGTGGCTCTCTGGCTGACCTGTACCAGGAGTTTACTGAAGTGTGGGGGTGCCTTCTGTGTTATGGATCATTCTGTACAGCTTCTCCTATGTATGTCAGTGCTGGGGTTCAGGTCTCTCATGTGCATAGCTCACTGCCATTCAGATTTTACAAGGTGCAACATGTTCATTCATTCCAGGTTGGACATGGCTTCATGCATCAGGCACAGCTTTCCTGTAGCTGGGAAGGATGGCGGTGTGTGGGGCTGCAGTTTGTTTACTCAGGCAACACATGGCATCTGTTCATGCTCTTTGCTACCCCTGGTGGGGTACTGTTGTGGACTTTACAGTTGATGGAGGTGTCTGCTGTGGTATATCCCACAGGGGCTATTGTAGTCAGTTGTGATGCTGATGGAGGATGGCTGCAGAGCCACAGTGAGTTCCCCTTATCTACATCTGCCAACCTTCATGTTTGGGTGGGTATATGGTACATGTATCTGCGAACACTACAGCCACGTTTGTCCAGTGCAGGATATTTATCACCTTTTGTACCCAGGTTTCACATTACATGTTAGGTACCTCATGGGTTAACACCTGTGTGGTAATTTGTGGGCACTTACTGTATATCCACGGTGGTTGTCTATACACAGTTCTGCAATTAGCTTGCTGACATGGCTATGGCTACAGTTGTCTGTTTGTAGGTGGCCCTTTTGTGGGTTGCTTGTGTCAGCTGGGGGTCGGATATGGTGGGCTGTTTGTACTCCTCTGCATACATGTTCAGTCACAGTCCTTCCATGTTGGCCTATATCTATGGGACATGTATACAGAACAGGGGTGGGGGGAGGCCAAGACCAGGCCTTGTGGGATGCCACTCATATCCGCTTTGTAGTCTGACATGGATGCGGCATGTCTGACCATGTCAGTTCTGTCCTTGGACTGCTTTGCAACCCCTCTACTGACATAGGGGTGTATATTTAAGCTGGTGAACATATCCATACTGAACACGTACGGTATTGTCTAGAAGCATGTGCACGGTCCAGCTACGCTGTGTGGACCACATAGCCCTCATCAATGACCTTAATGACTGCTTCAAATGGGTCAGCCATGTTTAGGGGCCGGTTCTGCAGTTACAACAGCCACAGTGTGTAGGGTCCAGTATCAGTAGGTCCACAATAGCCTTCTGTCAGCGGTACATACTGATCCTTTCCATAGCTGTGCAGAACAAGCTTGTCAGGATCCTGGGGTGGTAGTTTGGAGTATCCATTCAGGCAACACCTTTGTTGTGTTGGACCACTGTTGTTGTACACTACTCTTTGGGTACATATCCTGTGGTAAGGCTGACATTGGGCAGCAGTGTGATTTGGCATTCCATTATTCTTGGGGTCCATGTTGGCCTCAGCACAGGACACCATCACATACCTTTGCTGCTGTGTGTTCTGCTTTGCAGATGATGGCTGTTACCTCAGCATTTGCAATGTCAGGGGACTATCTGCTGGGATAGGTATTTTGCACTCGGGGGGGGTGTTTGCACTGCACCTGACAGGTTGTATGTTAGCAATATGTGTGTGTGTTTGGTATGTTGTTTGTAATATCTGTGTGATTCGGAGCATATCTGTGGATGCCCAACATGGTTCCTACCATCAGTTGGGTAAGCCTTGTGATTATCCTTAGTGTCCTGTACGTTTTGTATCTTCATAGGTTCATGGGTTCATAGTAGGCTAGACACCCTAGGCCATTAGTAAGCCTAGCTAGAGTGTGTGTGTCTTTTGCCACCCCTTGCTATGTTCAATTATGACCATTTATGAGGTTCTTCACTGTGCCTCTGTCTGGTCATGACAAAGTAGGGACCCCCAGTATACACGTACGGTCATCCATCCACTTGGCAATATTCCTGTTGAGGGGTGTCAGTGAGGGGCTCTGCCTACCATGGATTGGGATCCTGTTTCTGGGTGTGGGGAGCCTATGGGTTATGTATCTGTCCCTCCAGCACATCTAATTTCATTATGTGTTGAGGTTGACATCTGTGACTCTCACAGCTCCAATTGCTTTGATTTCCTGTGGTGTAGCATGTCCATTACTCCTGTGTTGGACATGGCCTTGTACAACAGACATACAATGCCTCTGTGTAGGCAGTGTGTGACTGCAGTCAGCTGGGGTGTCTACAGCCAGGCAGCATATGACATATATTTCACACCCTTTATCCTGTTGGTGGGGTAACTATGAGGTCTTCCTAACCGCTGCTGGTGTCATGTACGGTACATCCCATATGAGTCATTGTACTAGATTATGGGTCTGATAAGGGAACAGTACAGCGGCACAGTGACCTCTGTTGATGTTGATGTGAATCCTTTCATGACACGGTGTCCAGTATCAACAGTCTTCATAGCCACATTGGCATTGTGGGTGTCACATGACAGATTAATGTCGACCTGTGTCCCTAGGTCCCTGATTACTCCTTGCATACATAATGGTTTGACACCTATGTGGTACTTTGTGTGTACCTTGTCTGGTATTTGGTGGGACATTCATACTGTCCAGTGTCTTCGGATGTCTGGGTGGAGTTCTTATGTGTGAGAGTGTGGTCTGTCGCATGCTACAGACTGTACAGCAGTTTTGACTACAGTTATGTGCACATGGGTGGTGTCCGCTGTTTTGTGCATTGTCAGTTACCTGGCAATATGGGTGTCTGTGCTGCATATGGATACTCCCCCTCCTTTGATGTTTTGGTGCAGGTGTTGGGGCCATAACACATGATATGTGGTATAACCTAGTAGTGCTGATGTGCTATCACTAGGCTTGCAGCAGGCTTCTGTCACTGGACAGGCATCAATGTTCTCCATAATGGGAAGTGCTTCAGGGGCATGCATATTGCAGTTTACACATCTGGCATAGGTCAGCATTACCCTTATGTTTCCTACCACTTATGTTTTCTAGGGTGGTGGGTAGTCTTTTTGGCCTTGCCTACATACGGCTCTATGGAGGCGGCAAAGGCCTTATCCAGTATCCAGACCACGGGTAACAGCTGACAGCCATCCCTGTAACAGCAGCATGGCTTGTCATGCTTGACATCTCAAGCAGACACACATTAGACCCTCTTGGACTGACAGCTGTAACTGTGCCAGCTGTTAAACATGAGCATTCTGTGTTTGTACTGTGGCATCATTCTTGGTGAGGGTTGGATGCTACACACAGCCAGTGTCATCCCGCCCTGGGGTACATACTCGGAGGGACCATCCATGTCTCTTTTGATGTTGACCAGGGAGGTACATCTTAGGTAATTCACACAAGCATGGACATTGAGGGCATCATATTTCTGCTTGCTTTGGGGTGACCTGCGTACTTGTGTTATGTGGCATTTTGTGGCATCCTACAAGCAGCTTACTCTACCCTTTCCCTTGTTCAGTCTGGTGAGTGGGACAGCTGTGTGTCTGCCTATACAGACACCTATTACGACTGTATCAGGCATGTTGTTTCTCCTTCTGGCCTGTGACTGTTTGGCACACCAGCTTTGCGTACTATTCATTGCATGTGCTATGTTTGAAGGTTGTGGTTGCTTGTAATCTACTTTGGAGGCTTCTGTTGGTGTGGTGTGTTTGTAATTAAGGCCTCCGGGAATGTTTGTCTGTGTTTATGTGTTTGATTTACAGTTGTGGTCGGTCTATGTGGGACTGGGTTTGTGGTGTATGTGGTTACCTTCTCCTCCTGACTAGTGTTGACAGTACTGAGTTGTTGGAGCTCAACCTCTGGTTTGGATACATGGATGCATCTATCACATATGTTTGTATTTATTGGGGGGTGTTGTGGTTGTCTGTGTACTTGGTACTGGCGTCACATTGCCTCTGGATTCACAGATTATACTTGTTGTGGCTGGACTTAGTGGATTGTATGTGTGGACATATGTTGTTGCCATACTACTGGTCAGTGATTACTTCCCTTTTTATGTTTGCTCTATCATGTGGTAACTTCCTCATTCTCTTGCATGGTTTGGTAATGTCTGGAGGCCAGCATGCCAGATGCCTGCGTGTATGGCATTGTGTGTTGTTGTTATTTGTGATTGCATACTCCAAGCATCCCTGGCTGTGTTCATGGAATGCCTGTATAGCATGTTCTGTGGTGTGTCCCATATTCTGCACTTGCACAGGGCCTTTTGTGGATTCAACATCGGTTTTGAGGGCTGCAACCTATATTTTACACATGTTTTTCACTGTGGTATTCTGGCCAGGGACTGGGGTCATGGTGTGTATATCCAGTGTGATTACTCTATGGTCTGGTCTTACCAGTGAGGGGTACACTTCTCATCTTGCCATCCAGTACACATGTTGCTGATTATCACATCCAGTATGCTTACCCCTCTCGTGGGAGTAGTACATTGTTCCTGGGCATTTTGGTTTATGGAATGTGGGTAATTTTCTCCTACTGTGTTGGTGCTAGTACAATGCTACCGGTGTATGTCTGGGTATTTTCAGTCAAGCAATATAATGTGGTTTGGGGGGCTTGATATATTCATGTATTCTGACATAGGCCAGGTGCTGTTCCTGGTATTAGGACAGTAGTCTGCAGCAGGCTATATACTGCGAGGCAGTTTTAGCCATTGGTATTTGACCATGGCTATTCCATGTTGCTTCTTGTTGTGGTACCAACATGAGGGTGTGGTTATCCTTGCCATTTCTTGCTAGTCACCCTCCTTTTGTAGCTTGTTCCATGTTTTGCGGCTGTACAGCACAGTATGAGGTGTGACCTGGTAGCGTTAGGGTGCTGATGTCAGCCTTGCCCAGTTCTCTATTACAGGACTGGTATCTACATTCTCCTTACTGTGTGCGTTTACACTGCACACATCTTGCTGTTTATACATCTGTCATTGGGTAGCATTACATCTAGGTTCCTATCCCTTGTAGAAACTATGAAGGTGGGTTTGTGTTTTGAGACTTATCTATTCAGGGCATGTTGTGGGTACTGACAGCCTTTGCCGGTATCCATGGGGCATGGCATGATAGGTGCATGCCACCCCTAGCAGGTGGTGCATCATGTCAAGCTCAGCATATCTTCCCAGCCTGAAACACATTGGCTCCCCTTTGACTGACTGCATTACTTCAGCCAATTATTGTACTTGATCTTCTTGTCTTCATAGTGTGGCATCATGCTTGGTGAGGGTGAGATGTTAGGCAGGGTCTTCATGTTTGCATATACTAGATGGTGTTACATTGTTTAACACATGGCAATCATGCCTCAGGTGGTGCTGCAGGACTGCCTCTGTCGGATGCACATACTACACTCACTGTACATGTTTGAGAGCAGGTTGTGTCATGTTAGGCATCCCTGTTACTATATGAGTGAGTCAGAGAGGGGTATCATTCCCAGGGTTCCTACTGAGCCTTTGTATGTGCTATGCTTTGCCTCTTTGCCAAGGCCAGGGCATACTGGGCACGCCTCCTTCTGCCTACTGGGGCAGGCTCAGGTTGTTCCTCCTCCGAGTCACGCTCTGCCTGTGATGGCCTTGGC
This sequence comes from Protopterus annectens, assembly GCF_019279795.1. Taxonomy (NCBI): domain Eukaryota; kingdom Metazoa; phylum Chordata; order Ceratodontiformes; family Protopteridae; genus Protopterus; species Protopterus annectens. The sequence goes on along the minus strand of NC_056731.1, from coordinate 1,680,990,947 downwards.
AATGGTGGGGGGCTGTTTGGCCCAGCCCTATGCTGGTCCTGCTGCAGCTGTTTTCGCAAGATCATATTATGTAGCATAGCACATACCATGACAATTTGGGTACATGTAGTTGGTGTGTACTGCAAGGCTCCACCAGATGTGTCCAGACACCGGAACCGTGTCTTGAGCAGCCCAAACACACGCTCTATTACATTACGTGTTTGTGCGTGTGCCTCATTATGGCGTTCCTGTTCAGGTGTGTGTGCATTTCTGATGGGTGTCATCAGCCACGGCTCCAGTGCATAACCTGCATCCCCCACGAGGTGTCTGTGTGGGATGTCCCCATTGGCAAATGTCTGGTACAGCTGCGTCAAATGCCAGATGTGGGAATCGTGATAACTCCCAGGGCAGCCAGCACACACATTCATTATTATGCCCTGGGCATCACACCGCGACCTGGCAGTTGATGGAGGAAGCCCTTGCGGTTAATGTAGGCCCTACCCCGCTCACTGGCTGGTGCTTTGATGCGTATGTGCGTGCAGTCTATTGCACCCAGTACCGCAGGGTATTCTGCTATTTGCTGGAAGAGACGCATATTGCTGGCCAATACCTCATGGGCATTGGGGAAATATACATGATCACCGACATGTGCTGACATGGCATCCAGGAACTGGTGCAGTACCCTGGAGGCTGATGCCTGTGATATCCCCATCATATCGCCAGTTGGTCTCTGGAAGGTACCTGTTGCTAGTATTCTTAGGCCAACACATACCTTGGTTTCCGCTGGGATGGGTTCCCCTCTGTTGGTTCTGTGTGTGAAAATGTGTTAAAACAGGCAACCTGATGTCCAGATAGTCAATACTAACCACAGGAAACAAAGTCCAAGTTTCTTCTTTAACGTAAAAGTATTTTATTTTTCAAAAAGACAACGTTTTAGCCGTGAGCCCTGTCACAGCTTCCTCAGAAGAAGACAAGTAAAACAGCTAAACTGGTCTGTTCAAATACTCAGTTAACAGGAAGTGACAAATAATTGCACTTCCTGCACTAATTTGACACAATAAAAATAATGAATAAAATCATGAATAATCATAAAACTCCATTGAATTATCTATAAATATTGTATGATAAAAACAACATAAAAATATTCTTACTAGTGCATTTACATTAACATTGAAAAATTATGCATTAAACCCACAAAATAATGTGCATATATGCATTACCTAAAGTAGCTCCTTAGTTTAAGAACACATGAAATGTTACAGTTCTCATTGAGGCCATCTAGCCTAAATGCATCTAAATTCAACTGCCATAAAAGTTCGACACACTCAAGAACTATCTGAAAGGGCCTCCTATCGGTTAAAGGTACTTGATCAATACCCATAAAACAAAAAGTGGTCAGGGTTACTGCTAACATGTTTTGCTAAGGCATTCTCTAAAAGAGGTTTTTATAGCATAAAGGTGCTGGTATATTCTCTCTTTTAGTTTACGATTGGTTTTCTATGTAAAGGAAGGGCAGGAATTACACAAAGCAATGTACACCACTGACTTTGAATCACAAGTAATCCTCTGCTTAATGTTGTATTTTTATTCCTAACTATAAAGGAATTTCCAGTGCTCATCACTTTACACATGTTGCAGCATCCACATTTAAATGAACCTCTAGGTCTTGTGTGACCATAAGTGTTAGTATGCTGTAAAAGTTCTTTCAAATTATTACTTCTCCTGTAAATTACATAGGGCTGACCTAACTTGTCAATCAAGTTAGCAGATTAATAACTAGTGGCCAGTTTTTAAGATAATGGCCCAAATTCCTGTTGAATTCAAGTTAAATTGGGTTATAAAACTTAAGAAAAGTTTCTCTGCTGATTTAGTAAGGAATTTTGGTGTGCTAATTCATTATCATTAGTAGACCTACCTACATTAGATTGATCAAGTAGTGGTTTATACAACCCTTTTGTTCTTTTAGTGTCAACTTCATTTATAAGCCCTTCTAAAGAGGGACAGGGTATCGCGGTTTATAAACATACCTTTCAAAAATTGGCACTCAGCTTTAAAATCACTGTAAGTGCTACATCCTGCCTGCACGTACCAGTTGTCCTTTGACAATAGATTTTTCTGCCTAGGTGGATGTAGACTAGTGTAGTGCAGGAAAGAGTTGCAGCACGTCTGTTTCCTGAAAATGCCAGACAAGTAAATCTCTTCATCTACTTCTTTAGTTAGTCTCACGTCCAAGTAGTCTGTTTCTATTGTTGAAAACCTATAAGTAAATTTTAACCATTGTGTAGAATTGTTCAAATAGTCTACAAAAGTTTTGCTTCAACTTCATTCCCTTTAAAAAGGATAAATATAATAGTCCAAAACCTAGTGTAATATTTTATCTTCTGCATTACAGTTTCATTAGATAGTATATAAAGGTTTTCCCAAAGGCTACAAACAGGTTAGCCACACTGGCTCCATAAGGGAGCCCATGGCTATTCCACATTTTTGTAAATAGAATTTATGTTCAAAACAAAAAGTTTGATGACAGTACTATGCTCAACAGTTCTGTTACAACATCAATCTCCACTTGTGGTGCATTTAAGTCTTTAAGAAGCAGTTGAATCCATTCAACTGCCTCATTATGAGGATGGATGTATATAAATCAATGACATCCACAGTCAAAAAGTTACACTCAAGGTCAAACTTAATACTGTTGATATCACGTAAGAAAGACCAGGAGTCTTTGCAAATAGTAGGTATTTTCTTTACATATTTTGATAGAATACTATCTATCAATTTTGAACAGGGGTAGGTCATAGAAGACCTACCATCTATTAATGCCCTCATGGGAGGATTCTTTTGGTCTTTGTGTATCTTGGGTATACCAACATTACAGGCAACTTTGGCTGAATGATGTCAATATAGTTGTATGTCTCTAAGTCTATTTTGCCTGCTAGGAAAGGTCACGGAAATACCCACAGTGCGACCTTGAACTACATTAATCTCATTAAGGGAAGAAGTAACATAGGCATCAGATGATAACACTTGCATCATTTTTCTGTGTATTGAGCGTTCTCGAACACTACCAAGCCCCTCCTTTGTCAGGTTTCAAAAACCTGACAGTTAAAAACCAGGTTTTTAGCCATTCACGTTGTGCAAGTGAAATATTCATCTCATTCAAAGTACTACTTGATTTTGTGTAGAAAACAGATGTCTTATATCTAATTCACACATTTGTTCAAATAGTAATAAATTTTGTTGTGTAGGAGGGTTAAACGCTAGTCAGTTTCAATTTGTCATTAACATTTGTTGTTTCATTGTTAAAATATAATTTTAAATTTAACTGCGTATGTAGCATTTCAGATCAATCAAAACTTTAGCTAAACTTCCATAGGTACTTGGAATAAAGTGTATCCAAGAGCTAACAATTCAACTAGGTCAGAATCTAGTTCCAAAAGATGAAAAGTTATAGATAGTAAAATCTTTCCTTGTGTTAGTATATATAACAGGGCCTTGCAAAAATCCCCGACCTATGGGAGAAACATTGTCTGTTAACGTTTCCTCCAATACACATTCCCCCTTGTTTCTTCTGTTGATTCCTAAAAAACTTTATCATTAGGGGCTCTAAAGGAACCTGCTTGTTCTGGTCAGTTCTCCCTGGTCCTCTTTGGTTCTTATAATTGTAGTTAACAGCAGTGGACCCTTTTAACCTATTACTTCTTCTAACTTCCTGTCTAGGTGTATTAGTAAGGTGTTCACCATTTCACCTTCAAACGAAATTAATTCAGCATTAACAGAAGTAGAAGGCCCATTTAAACCAACAGTATTGGACCCTGCACTTGGAATGTTCAAATGGGAATATGCTTGGTTAGAAAAATAAGCTGTTCTATCCCTTACTAACTTCTTATTTTTGTTAATTTTTAATTTAAGTAACAATGCATCAATGCTAGAAAAATACGGTCGTAGTCATATTTAAACTGCAAAAAAAAGTATTAATTTTGATTTCTTCATCCAAAACATTCACTTCAGAAATAAGAGACAAGATATGCATATCATAATGTTTAACTATCACGTTTAGCAATTGTAACCCCTGTTCCTGAAACAAACATTTCAATTCTGAAAAATACACTTGGTCAACAGTAGTCCAGAAGGAGTAAAGTTGTTCCTAAGGCCTTTTGGGATCAGTTTCTCATTTAAACATTGCCTAAAATAAGCAGCTTCCAGCTGCAGTTTTTTTAATTTAAGCAACTTAATGTCAAGTACCTTTAAGCGGTCACTAAACCAGTTGTTGTCGTTTTCTTGAACAGGAAAAGAGCTGGCAGTTGACCCAGTGTTAGCATACCTGACAAAAGCGAAAGCGGGTTCTCTTTATTAATCCAGTCGTTCAAGGTTCGGTTCCTCCACTGGCTCGTCCTATGCTCCTCATTTAAGTTAGATGCTGGTGGTGTAATTGGATTAGCATTAGTTCCTACAGCATGACTAGTAGAGGGGAGTCGAAAGATGCATGGAGTTGAAGGAATCAAGTCCGTTTCCCTACTGATAGAAGCAGTAGCGTTTTTGAACAACAGAACTTCCTGCCTGTTGTTTATTTGGTCGAGGAGGCAGTCCTCTAAGCTGTTGTGCTGCAGGAAGCGTAGCAGACCCTTCCGAGTCAGAAACTGAAACAACATTCTGGTTTACAATAGTTTCAGACTTTCTTTTTCTGTAAAAAGTTGGAAGTTGCTCTAAAACATCCATACGAACATGTAAAGCTTCCAATTTTTGTGAGATGGAAGCCAATAAAGAGAATAAGTCTGTTTCACTTGATTTTTCAAAAGTAGCTGTTAGACAAAGGTTAGGACTAACAGGACTGGCAGGAGTGCCTGAATCCATGGCAATCAACAAACAGTCAAAAATGAGCAAACAAACTTGTAAAAATGTGTTAAAACAGGCAACCTGATGTCCAGATAGTCAATACTAACCACAGGAAACAAAGTCCAAGTTTCTTCTTTAACGTAAAAGTATTTTATTTTTCAAAAAGACAACGTTTTCGCCGTGAGCCCTGTCACAGCTTCCTCAGAAGAAGACAAGTAAAACAGCTAAACTGGTCTGTTCAAATACTCAGTTAACAGGAAGTGACAAATAATTGCACTTCCTGCACTAATTTGACTCAATAAAAATAATGAATAAAATCATGAATAATCATAAAACTCCATTGAATTATCTATAAATATTGTATGATAAAAACAACATAAAAATATTCTTACTAGTGCATTTACATTAACATTGAAAAATTATGCATTAAACCCACAAAATAATGTGCATATATGCATTACCTAAAGTAGCTCCTTAGTTTAAGAACACATGAAATGTTACAGTTCTCATTGAGGCCATCTAGCCTAAATGCATCTAAATTCAACTGCCATAAAGTTCGACACACTCAAGAACTATCTGAAAGGGGCCTCCCCTATCGGTTAAAGGTACTTGATCAATACCCATAAAAGAGTGGTCAGGGTTACTGCTATGTTTTGCTAAGGCATTCTCTAAAGAGGTTTTTTATGGCATAAAGGTGCTGGTATATTCTCTCTTTTAGTTTACGATTGTTTTTTCCTATGTAAAAGGAAGGGCAGGAATTACACAAAGCAATGTACACCACTGACTTTGAATCACAAGTAATCCTCTGCTTAATGTTGTATTTTTTATTCCTAACTATAAAGGAATTTCCAGTTCTCATCACTTTACACATGTTGCAGCATCCACATTTAAATGAACCTCTAGGTCTTGTGTGACCATAAGTGTTAGAAGTATGCTGTAAAAGTTCTTTCAAATTATTACTTCTCCTGTAAATTACAATTCTAACACTTATGGTCACACAAGACCTAGAGGTTCATTTAAATGTGGATGCTGCAACATGTGTAAAGTGATGAGAACTGGAAATTCCTTTATAGTTAGGAATAAAAAATACAACATTAAGCAGAGGATTACTTGTGATTCAAAGTCAGTGGTGTACATTGCTTTGTGTAATTCCTGCCCTTCCTTTACATAGGAAAACCAATCGTGAAACTAAAAGAGAGAATATACCAGCACCTTTATGCTATAAAAAAACCTCTTTTAGAGAATGCCTTAGCAAAACATGTTAGCAGTAACCCTGACCACTCTTTTGTTTTATGGGTATTGATCAAGTACCTTAACCGATAGGGGAGGCCCCTTTCAGATAGTTCTTGAGTGTGTCGAACTTTATGGCAGTTGAATTTAGATGCATTTAGGCTAGATGGCCTCAATGAGAACTGTAACATTTCATGTGTTCTTAAACTAAGGAGCTACTTTAGGTAATGCATATATGCACATTATTTTGTGGGTTTAATGCATAATTTTTTCAATGTTAATGTAAATGCACTAGTAAGAATATTTTTATGTTGTTTTTATCATACAATATTTATAGATAATTCAATGGAGTTTTATGATTATTCATGATTTTATTCATTATTTTTATTGAGTCAAATTAGTGCAGGAAGTGCAATTATTTGTCACTTCCTGTTAACTGAGTATTTGAACAGACCAGTTTAGCTGTTTTACTTGTCTTCTTCTGAGGAAGCTGTGACAGGGCTCACGCTTAAAACGTTGTCTTTGAAAAATAAAATACTTTTACGTTAAAGAAGAAACTTGGACTTTGTTTCCTGTGGTTAGTATTGACTATCTGGACATCAGGTTGCCTGTTTTAACACATTTTACAAGTTTGTTTGCTCATTTTTGACTGTTTGTTGATTGCCATGGATTCAGGCACTCCTGCCAGTCCTGTTAGTCCTAACCTTTGTCTAACAGCTACTTTTGAAAAATCAAGTGAAACAGACTTATTCTCTTTATTGGCTTCCATCTCACATAAATTGCAAGCTTTGCTTGTACGTATGGTTGTTTTATAGCAACATCCTACTTTTACAGAAAAGAAAAGTCTGAAACTATTGTAAACCAGAATGTTGTTTCAGTTTCTGACTCGGATGGGTCTGCTACGTTACTTCCTGCAGCACAACAGCTTAGAGGACTGCCTCCTCGACCAAATAAACAACAGGCAGGAAGTTCTGTTGTTCAAAACGCTACTGCTTCTATCAGTAGGGAACGGACTTGTTTCCTTCAACTCCATGCATCTTCGGATCCCTTCTACTAGTCATGCTGTAGGAACTAATGCTAATCCAATTACACCACCAGCATCTAACTTAAATGAGGAGCATAGGACGGAGCCAGTGGAGGAACGCCGAACCTTGAACGACTGGATTAATAAAGAGAACCCGTTTTCGTCAGGCGCTAACACTGGGTCAACTGCCAGCTCTTTTCCTGTTCAAGAAAACGACAACAACTGGTTTAGTGACCGTTTAAAGGTACTTGACATTAAGTTGCTTAAATTAAAAAAACTGCAGCTGGAAGCTGCTTATTTTAGGCAATGTTTAAATGAGAAACTGATCCCAAAAGGCCTTAGGAACAACTTTACTCCTTCTGGACTACTGTTGGACCAAGTGTATTTTTCAGAATTGAAATGTTTGTTTCAGGAACAGGGGTTACAATTGCTAAACGTGATAGTTAAACATTATGATATGCATATCTTGTCTCTTATTTCTGAAGTGAATGTTTTGGATGAAGAAATCAAAATTAATACTTCTTTTGCAGTTTAAATATGACTATGACCGTATTTTTCTAGCATTGATGCATTGTTACTTAAATTAAAAATTAACAAAAATAAGAAGTTAGTAAGGATAGAACAGCTTATTTTTCTAACCAAGCATATTCCCATTTGAACATTCCAAGTGCAGGGTCCAATACTGTTGGTTTAAATGGGCCTTCTACTTCTGTTAATGCTGAATTAATTTCGTTGGAAGGTGAAAATGGTGAACACCTTACTAATACACCTAGACAGGAAGTTAGAAGAAGTAATAGGTTAAAAGGGTCCACTGCTGTTAACTACAATTATAAGAACCAAAGAGGACCAGGGAGAACTGACCAGAACAAGCAGGTTCCTTTAGAGCTCCCTAATGATAAAGTTTTTTTAGGGAATCAACAGAAGAAACAAGGGGGGAATGTGTATTGGAGGAAACGTTAACAGACAATGTTTCTCCCATAGGTCCGGGGGATTTTTTGCAAGGCCCTGTTATATATACTAACACAAGGAAAGATTTTACTATCTATAACTTTTCATCTTTGAACTAGATTCTGACCTAGTTGAATTGTTAGCTCTTGGATACACTTTTATTCCAAGTACCTATGGAAGTTTAGCTAAAGTTTTGATTGATCTGAAATGCTACATACGCAAGTTAAATTTAAAATTATATTTTAACAATGAAACAACAAATGTTAATGACAAATTGAAACTGACTAGCTTTTAACCCTCCTACACAACAAAATTTATTACTATTTGAACAAATGTGTGAATTAGATATAAGACATCTGTTTTCTACACAAAATCAAGTAGTACTTTGAATGAGATGAATATTTCACTTGCACAACGTGAATGGCTAAAAACCTGTTTTAACTGTCAGGTTTTGAAACCTGACAAAGGAGGGGCTTGGTAGTGTTCGACAACGCTCAATACACAGAAAAATGATGCAAGTGTTATCATCTGATGCCTATGTTACTTCTTCCCTTAATGAGATTAATGTAGTTCAAGGTCGCATCTGGGTATTTCGTGACCTTTTCCTAGCAGGCAAAATAGACTTAGAGACATACAACTATATTGACATCATTCAGCCAAAGTTGCCTGTAATGTTCGAATACCCAAGATACACAAAGACCAAAAGAATCCTCCCATGAGGGTATTAATAGATGGTAGGTCTTCTATGACCTACCCTGTTCAAAATTGATAGATAGTATTCTATCAAAATATGTAAAGAAAATACCTACTATTTGCAAAGACTCCTGGTCTTTCTTACGTGATATCAACAGTATTAAGTTTGACCTTGAGTGTAACTTTTGACTGTGGATGTCATTGATTTATATACATCCATCCCTCACAATGAGGCAGTTGAATGGATTCAACTGCTTCTTAAAGACTTAAATGCACCACAAGTGGAGATTGATGTTGTAACAGAACTGTTGAGCATAGTACTGTCATCAAACTTTTTGTTTTTGAACATAAATTCTATTTACAAAAATGTGGAATAGCCATGGGCTCCCTTATGGAGCCAGTGTGGCTAACCTGTTTGTAGCCTTTGGGAAAACCTTTATACTATCTAATGAAACTGTAATGCAGAAGATAAAATATTACACTAGGTTTTGGACGACATATTTATCCTTTTAAAGGAATGAAGTTGAAGCAAAACTTTTTGTAGACTATTTGAACAATTCTACACAATGGTTAAAATTTACTTATAGGTTTTCAACAATAGAAACAGACTACTTGGACGTGAGACTAACTAAAGAAGTAGATGAAGAGATTTATTTGTCTGGCATTTTCAGGAAACAGACGTACTGCAACTCTTTCCTGCACTACACTAGTCTACATCCACCTAGGCAGAAAAATCTATTGTCAAAGGACAACTGGTAATGCAGGCAGGATGTGTAGCACTTACAGTGATTTTAAAGCTGAGTGCCAATTTTGAAAGGTATGTTTATAAACCGCGGATACCCTGTCCCTCTTTAGAAGGGCTTATAAATGAAGTTGACACTAAAAGAACAAAAGGGTTGTATAAACCACTACTTGATCAATCTAATGTAGGTAGGTCTACTAATGATAATGAATTAGCACACCAAAATTCCTTACTAAATCAGCAGAGAAACTTTTCTTTAAGTTTTATAACCCAATTTAACTTGAATTCAACAGGAATTTGGGCCATTATCTTAAAAACTGGCCACTAGTTATTAATTCCGTTAACTTGATTGACAAGTTAGGTCAGCCCTATGTAATTTACAGGAGAAGTAATAATTTGAAAGAACTTTTACAGCATACTTCTAACACTTATGGTCACACAAGACCTAGAGGTTCATTTAAATGTGGATGCTGCAACATGTGTAAAGTGATGAGAACTGGAAATTCCTTTATAGTTAGGAATAAAAAATACAACATTAAGCAGAGGATTACTTGTGATTCAAAGTCAGTGGTGTACATTGCTTTGTGTAATTCCTGCCCTTCCTTTACATAGGAAAAACCAATCGTAAACTAAAAGAGAGAATATACCAGCACCTTTATGCTATAAAAACCTCTTTAGAGAATGCCTTAGCAAAACATGTTAGCTGTAACCCTGACCACTCCTTTTGTTTTATGGGTATTGATCAAGTACCTTTAACCGATAGGGGAGGCCCCTTTCAGATAGTTCTTGAGTGTGTCGAACTTTTATGGCAGTTGAATTTAGATGCATTTAGGCTAGATGGCCTCAATGAGAACTGTAACATTTCATGTGTTCTTAAACTAAGGAGCTACTTTAGGTAATGCATATATGCACATTATTTTGTGGGTTTAATGCATAATTTTTCAATGTTAATATAAATGCACTAGTAAGAATATTTTTATGTTGTTTTTATCATACAATATTTATAGATAATTCAATGGAGTTTTATGATTATTCATGATTTTATTCATTATTTTTATTGAGTCAAATTAGTGCAGGAAGTGCAATTATTTGTCACTTCCTGTTAACTGAGTATTTGAACAGACCAGTTTAGCTGTTTTACTTGTCTTCTTCTGAGGAAGCTGTGACAGGGCTCATGGCGAAAACGTTGTCTTTTTGAAAAATAAAATACTTTTACGTTAAAGAAGAAACTTGGACTTTGTTTCCTGTGGTTAGTATTGACTATCTGGACATCAGGTTGCCTGTTTTAACACATATTCACACATTTTTACAAGTTTGTTTGCTCATTTTTGACGGTTCTGTGTGTGAAGCGTGGCCTGCACAGCTCAACAATTTGCTGCAGGAGCTCTCTGTCCACTCTATAGCGCTCTACTATCTCCAGCTCATGTAACCCATGGTAGGTGACCCTGGGCCTGTACACTCTTCTCCATCTCCTCACTGTGGGTTGTCTGGCACCATCTGCATTGTCACCACCCTCAGCAAGTCGCCTATGTCTCATTATGACAGCTATGGCAGCCCCTAACATTTCTGCTCTGAGTTCAGCTTTTTCAGTTTTCACTTCTATTAGCTTACTCCTGTCTTGCAGTGTCTCTTAAGGGAAACATCCTGCACTACTGTTTGCAGAGTTTTAAGTGCTGGGCTGGGCTACTATTCTGCCTGTGTAATTGCCTGCTTCTAATTGTTTTCACCTGCTAGCTTCAGCAGTTATCCCTGCTAGCTTCCTATTAATTCTGTTGCTTCCTTTTTCCTCTCTGTTTCCTCAGGGGGGAGCAATGTGCATACTATCTGAAACACGCTCACAGTGGCTTACACGCGCGCACATCTGCTTACATGGTTCAGAATCTACTTATTCGGGTTAAAACGCGCGTACACCCGCGCAAACAGTGTTACACATCTGCCAACAGCCTCTAACATACTCAGCCTGCCCTACACGCGGACACACCCGCACAAACAGTGTTAAACATCTCCCAACACGGTCCCACATGCTCAGACTGCCTCACACGCACACACACTGTCCTACTCACGCTTCATGGCGTGCACACGTGCGCATGCACGCCCAGCAAGAAACTTTGGTGTAAGTAACAGTGTACACCTTCCATTTCTTGTCTTTCCATGACTTATCTAGTGGCACACCTCTTTCCATGATCTGTGCCTGTCATCTGTCATGTTACACTGGCCTCCAATGAACTGCATTTCTTTCTACCATTCCCCCCTGTGATGTCACCTATCTCCTACTCTATTCCTCCCCTTATGTATCTCTTACACTACTCAGACTGTGCTCATTTGCTATGTGACTGTGAGATTCAGTATCCGAACCCTCATTTACATGAGATTGCCTACTAATGCTTAGTTACATGTCTTAGACTCAGCTTCCCCCCTTAGCAACCACTACACGGTGGCCATGTTGGTTTTGGTCTGCTGGTCCCTGTATTGTCATTCCATGTATTGCATGAAACCCACATTTGTGGGTTTATAACCTTCTTTTTATGTGATACAGCGCAGCCCATTTGCACGGGCTGCGCTGGTTTAAACATCGGCGATCGCCGAAAAAAAAATTATAATTTTATCATTTTGGCATCAGGTTGTATTGCCAATGGCCACATATTTGGCCATTGGCATGCTGCCTGAGTCATATGCAACCTTTTTGGAGCTGACATGGCTCTGTAGTGGAAATTGCAGAAATGTACTCAGTTGTCAACTGAGTACATTTCTGCAGCTAAAACGTCTCCTACACGGACTGGTTTCTGCTTCGTGGATCGCTAATATACCTCATTTGCATACCTTTCGGATGCAAGTGAGGTATTTAGCATGTCCACGCCCAGTCCGTGTAAGAGACGTTTTAGCTGGTCTCTTACACGGAGCTTAGGGCTGTTCCTGGATCGCGAGGCTTGCATGGAGTGTTGCACGTCTCTTACACTCCATGCAAGCCTTCGTGAATCCTGCCCTAAATCTTGATTGACTACAGAAGAGGTCCACTCATAAAGAGAAATTACGTTATTGGAGATGCAACAGAATTTTCTGGTGGATAGGTAGCTCTAAAACATTTTGTAATATCTGGAGATAAGCTATAGCCTGATAATGTGTTAAGTGATAAGCTGTGGTTGTCTATTACCAAAGTTCTTTTTAAGTCCAGAAATAATAGCACATCAGTAAACCTTTGTTGAAGAAAATTTTTGAAGTAAGAGAAAAATAACGGTCTATGTCTATCTGTCTGTTAAGGTCAAAAGCCATATTTTTATATTTATTCCAGAAAATGTTTGCAGAGATTTGTTTCTTATATTTTGCTACATGGTAAAGGTTTGTTATAGGTCTGTAATCTGAAGCAATTTTGAGGTTAAGTTTTTTGGTAGTGAAATTATTTGAGTGTAAGTAACACTTAGTGGTAGAATTCCCATTATAAGATTTAAATTGAAAATGTAAGTTAGAAGTTTACTGATTTCAGTGGCACTAGTTTATAGTAGTTTTTGATGACAGTGAAATATGGGTTAAATGTATAGTCTGCTGATTTGAAGAATTTTTATTTTTTTTATGGTGAAATAGTTCAAAGTAAAATGGGAGGGGGTAATAAAGTACTTTATGTGAGCAGTATTATTCTTTCTTGGCTTGTAATTGTAGAATTATTTATTAGGTAAAGTCTGAGGTGAGGAGATGTTATTAACTAAAGCTTTGAACAAGTTAGAGGAGAGAAAATATGTAGATTGTGGTGTGGGAAAGAGTTTTGTAGAACTAATGGCTACTGAGATCCCAAGTATTTATTTGAGTTACCGTGGTGTGCTGTTTGCACATTTCTAAGGTACAGGGCTTTAGCTAGATTAGTTTTTATTCTGATGGCTCTTTTTAGTTGTTGAAAAATTGTATTTTGCTGTGATGTGCAGGCCTTTCTTCCATTCTGTTCATAGTCTGTCTTTGCTTGTAATCACTGCTTTTAGGTTTGGAGTAATCTAGTGAATGTATACAATGTCCAGAGCACTGTAAGTAGTATGTAACTGTTTTTCTTGAATAGTAGATAAAGCTGTGGTTGGAACTGTGTTATTATACACCCAGTGGCGGCTGGTGACTTCAAATTAAAGGGGGGGGGCTGCAGGAGACAGCTGAATGGGTGGGCCAATGGGAAGGGGCATGGCCAACTAGAAAGAGGTGGAGCTATCTTCAAAACCACAACTGGAACTTTAATTAAATACACTGCCCTGGGTGCCAAACAGTCATTACGAGAGTCCAATCAAGACAAAATGAAGTGTAGAAGAAAAAATATGTCAATGCATTGGCTACATGACAACTTAATATCTAGATGGAAACACAGGTTGTGAGGCATTTAAAAATAAATTACTTTTAAATACATTACTGGAATGCCAGTCAAAATCAAGTATATAAAAAAAACAAGCAGCACTCAACTCAAACCACTTCTCCTTGCACTGCAGTTTTAATTATAATTTATATTCAGCTTTATAAAATTACCAGGTAACATGCTGAAAGTAACAATATCTGTGATACCCCCACTTGTAAAAATGGTTCTTATCCAAAAAAGACCTGCTGCCTGATATCAACTACCTATTTGTTTCACGGGGAAGACATGATCAAAGTAAAAAATGAACAGCAAACAAGAAACAAGCTCAAGATAAATTGCTTAAAGGATTCCTGCACAAGTTATGGACCACACATGATAGATTGGCATTCTGTTTAGTTTACGGGTAAAGCCTTCAAAGATGACTGCAAGTCTCCAACAAATGTAATGAGCTTCTGAAAATACTGTAATCCTGTCCTTTATTACAAATACTGTCATATGCATTTTAATACTCTAAGCTTATAAGTTATCTAGTTATGTAAATATTCTCTGCATGGTAACAACGAAAAGGCTTTCACTGCTGGTAATTCTTTAACAGTATCCTTATTAAAGCTTACTTGCATCTTACAATCTCTGACAAGTTACCTGATGGTCATTAAAGCATTGTTACTTAAATACAGAGTAACAGAGCACTGCGACAGCATGCATTTTCTGAATAATAAGAAGCATAAATCAACAGTATAAAATTATGACAGAAAACCAGAACATTCTGCAAAATCAAGGACCGATGAAAAGCCATTGTTGTACTTGTGTCTACCTTGGATGGGGGAATACTCTGCAAACTTACACTGCATAACTGCTCCTTGCCTTGCTTGGACACATCCAGAGTCACTACATGGGGGAGTGGGGTGCAACAAGTATGTCACAGTTTAAAATGTCTCTGGCTGACGGTGATGGCTCTGACACTCATACCTCTCAACCTCAGAGCAAGAAATCTGGACAAAGCCATACATAGAAGTGGGACGCAGGCCCAAAAATAAGGACAATTTTTAAATATTGCTCTTATAAACTTAGAAAGATAGACCAGTAGTAGGTCTTGCAATAGTATGAATTTTTTGAAGGGTATGAAATCTGAAACTCAAATGTCTGCCATAATTTTCTAACTTTAATCTTTAATGATTTGCCACTAATTTGCCAGAAAAACTACAATTTTATGAAAAACAGGCCAAAAATGTGCTGCAAAAATATAAAATTGCCATACAATACAGCTGGGAACCTGTCAAAGAAGGGACACCTTTTTAATATTGACACTGTTAACTTAAGCAGCTAACAAAATAAGAGCATCTACATGCATTTCTGAAATAAAAGTAATCTTTAACTCTGATCATTACAGTTATATATAATTGTAAACCCTCCACGTTTTCTTCCAAAATTGCCATTTTGAGGAGGGATTATTAGGGGGAGAAAACATTTTGAGCCAAAATTGGGGACAGTTGAGAGGTTTGGATATTCTTAATTCTATAAAGCGATCTGCACATACCTCTCAACCTCTTAATGCAGGAAATCTGGACAAGGTCAAATATACTGGGGGAACATACAGACACTACTAAAAATTGCTGTTGTATAAACTTAAGACAGTTGACAGAATAACAGGTCTTGCTTTAGCATGCATTTTTCTGAAGTTTATGATGTCTGAAACTCAATGTCTGTCATTTAGTGACTTCATTCCTAAATGATTTGCCAGAAACCCACAAATTTTATGGGGAACAATCCAAAAATAAGAAGCACATATCTATTCATTCTGCAAAAATCTGGACAGTTGAGAGATATAGTTCAGCTGGGGCTGTTTGAGTTTGCTACCCTTCAACCCTCACAAAATCATAGTCGAATGGAGCCTCCCCCCTGCAGCCATTCCAATGTCCCATTCCTTGGTTATTGCGCCCCATTTACCATAAACACTGTAATGTGAATACTGCTTTACTTCTGCAATGATTTGGATTTCATTTGAAAGTTTTATTTTGCATTTTACAGCACAAACTCTAAATATAAATCTGCTAAACAAAGCAATGCAGTCTCACAATGAAGATAGACTTAGCATTAAAACTTCTCTGCCTTTGAAACTCACATGCATTGAAACAGTACTGAAACCCACATTCAAAGAAAATACATTTTGCCAGTGCAGACAAAGATTAACTTTGGGCTGTTTTCAAATCATAGGCCCCTTGAACACGAAACATACACATGCTCTTTGATACACCTTCCTGACTGTATTAAATTATATTCCTTGTACAATACAGTACAGTTGCTAGAGGGCATTTTAAATTTATTGTTTTGAACATTTTTCCAGTAAACAATGAAACAAAATGCATGCACCAATGACAAAACTGCCCAATTCCGAACATTTCCATCATAAAGGTCTACTCAACCTTCTACAGTCCACAAGTATCAGTAAATATGCACAATCTCTGAAGAAGTAAAAGTCATCTAAATAATTAAAGAAATATGTAACTAATGAAGAGGTTGCTGCTAGCAAACAACTTTATATGTCATTGTTTCATCTACAAATAAATGCCTGTTGCCCTTGAGGAATAAATTGCCTATATTGCATTAAAAAAATGATAAGCTAGTAATATCACAATAGGGAATGGATGACAAACTGATAACAGGTTCATAGTTACTAGGTATCTTCACCAAAAAGGACTGCAGCATCCACCCCCTTTACAACACAACACAATGTCAGCAATGCATCTACCTACTGCGGGAGTAGAACCCACTGCCTTCTGCATTAAAAGCAAGTACACTACCTGTTGTGCTATTAACAATGCAGCAAGACTCAGCATAAGCAGTACTAAACTTTTGTTCCCCTGCAGCTCTCAGCTCCATGTAAAATCTACTCAACACTCAGCTGTATCTCTGAACTTTGCAGCACAAGAAATCTGGAATAAGCTGAAATTTATTGGGGGGGTGACAAAAGCCCAAAAACCAGGGACACATTTTAAACAATGCTTGTATAATGTTGGAAAGTTGCTAGAATAAAATGCTGTGTTACTACCATACATTTCACTGCCAAGTCATGAACACAGGGGGCCCTTTGCAAAACAGTCAGAAAAATGTACCACTATGCCAAATCAGCTGTTTTGTGAAAGAGAGGAAAACTGAAACTTAAATGGCTACCATTTAGTGAATTCAGTTCTCACCATAGCTGTCACCCTCTTAGCACAAATCACCTGAGCAAAGCCAATAATGGGGGAATACAGCCCCCAAACATATTCAGTGAATTCAGTTCTCACCATAGCTCTCAACCTCTAAGCAAAAAACACGTGGACAAAGCCAGTAATGGGGGAATACAGCCCCCAAACATATTCAGTGAATTCAGTTCTCACCATAGCTCTCTCTACCTTAGCACAAAATACCTGGACAAAGCCAATAATGGGGGAATACAGTCCCAAAAATAGGGACAAATTTCAAATATCCATGTTATAAACTTAGAAAATTGCTAGAATAAAAGGTTTTGTGTTACCATGTACTTTCTGAAGAATATGAAGTCTGAAATTCAAATGCCCGTTATTTTTAAACATTTGTTAACCAGGAAACTAGTCTGACTTGGAACAAAAGCCAATTTTCAGCAGAGCAGGGAGAAACACTCCAGACACGTCTTTGCAATATTGGAGGACATGCAGACTCCACACAGAAGGCACCACAGCCAAGAATCAAACCAGATAACCTGTAGCTGTCAGGCAACCATGCCACCAGTGCACCACTGCACTACTGACTTTGCAAGGAAAAATGAAGATACAGAAACCACAGATTTTATGAGGAACAGAACAAATATGAGGCAAAAATCTGCAAATTTTTTATAAATGGTGGTGGGTAGGGAATTCAGGCCCTTGCTAGTGGCACCCAAGGTACAGGGTTCAAGCCTGAATATTCTCTACCCACCACCATGTGTTCTCTCTAGCCACCAGTATATAGCAACTGGGGCATTACACAGACACACACACACACACACACACACACACACTGACACAGAGTACCTGAAGCTGTGCAAGGCTAGTGGCTGGTTGGTTCCGCGGCAGCAGCTATATCCCCTGTATCTCAGCAGCTAAATCCTGAAGCTGAAGCTGTGCAAGGCTAATGGCTGGTTCCTTGGCAGCAGCTAAATCCTCTGTACCTCAGCAGCTAAATCCTGAAGCTGAAGCCATGCAAGGCTAATGGTTGGTTTCCGTTCTCCTGGCATGTGAGAATAGGCTGGAGGCTCCAGCCTGCGGGCGATGCAGTCCAGTGTTCTTCCATTCTATGTGTGACTTCTGAGCTGCAAGGTAGAGATGCCTTTTTCCTCTATCTGGACTGCCTAACACAGCAGTATGGAGTTCTGTGAGTACCAGGAACTCCAAGCACGCATGCGTGGAGTTTTGGGACTCACATTTTTTTTTATCTTCTTTTCTTCCTTCTTTCTACAGATGGGGGGGGGGCTGCAGTCCTGCAGTCCTATAGCACGAGCCACCCCTGTATACACCTCAGATAAATCAGCTCATAAAAGTTCTGTTTGCAATAAAATGACAACATTTTAAGAAGGGGTAATCAGTTTTAAATTAAGCACATGCTTTCTAAACTCTGAAAGACCAGTAGTCAAGAACAGGGAAATGGTTACTGGGGTTGTCTGGTAGGACTTGAAGGTTTTTAAGTTTATTAGGGATATTAGAAATGAACATATCTATAGTAGAATAGTTTTTGTTGCTGGGAAAAATCTGCTGGCTTTAATGCACTAATTGTGAGAGACTGAGTGAGTAATTTAATCTGCAGTGATAGTCAGTCATGGATTAGCCCCAGTAAAGGTTTAAGTCTCCACAGATAACTAATTCACAGCTTGCTGTTATTTCTAGAATTTCTAGCAATAAAGATTCAAAAATTGAAATGGTAGAGGGATAAAATAGAGACTACACCTATATAAATATACTTTTATGTGATCACCTTGGAAAATCTGAATTAATGTCCAGTTTGCAATGTAATCAATTGCTTTTTTGCCCATGGCTATGAATGTGGGAGGGAAATTGGGTTCTTGATTTACAACTGTAATGTCCCCTCTTCCATTTTAAGTTCATGTCTTCTTAAGAGTACTTGGTAATATGAAATGCCAAACTATTACCAAAACTTAATAATTGTTATGTTAGAGATGAAGTTATAAAGAAATAAAAAGGAAAGGGATGTCTTTTCTTTCTAACTATATAATATTTATATTATTCATACAACAACACAAATCAGCAGTATTTCATTAAATTTCTTTTTCTTTTTTCATTTGATGTTTTTTTGTTTATAGAGTCCCTTCCATGTCTGTGGATTAGTCATTGGTTGTTTGAGGTATACTTCAAGATTAAAATTTAGGATATTGCTTCTGATGATAAGAAGGTAACAGCTGAGGTTGCTCAGTATTCACTTCTTGGATCTTTGCTGTCTTCATGTCTGACTTTCTGACACAAATACATATGTATTACTCAGTATGTTTGCTGATGACGCTAACATCAGGGTCAGTTATCAATTCAGTAAAAAATCAAGGTACACTACAAGGATAGCTGGATGCCATTTTAATTTGGGTACAACAGAATGACATGGGGCATAATGCCAGTAAATCTTAAGAGCTGGACTTTGGCTGTAATGCATCCATATTTTTCATATGTACTACACTGTGTTATACAGTGTAATGAGAACAATGTTAGGCACTTAGGTTTAATTGTGGATAACTAACTAAAGCAATCTTTTATTGTCACTAAGAAGTGCTATGCAAGGAATTTTGCATAGTACTCATGAGCTCTAATTTGCATCCATTCTATTCCTGTTTGGTCAAACAAATTGGGCAATTCATGATGGAACACTGCCATAACTCCATTTAAATATACACAGCCCCTTAGGAATATGTTTGTTTTGTATGCAGAAATTTAAGAAAGAAATGTCCATCTGAACATTTAGCAAAATTTAACAAAATAATTTAACAAAATAACACAGAGAAGTATGTCATACCCTCCCTGCACCCCCACCCCCCAACTAAATATACCAACTCCTGAATCGCAGCGCAATGGGGAAAAGGGCAAATTTCCCCCTGGTGGCCAAGTGTTTCCGTTCACTGTAAAAAATCAATAATGTTCAGGTTCAGTTTATTGCACATTTGGGTGTTGCCATCTGCAGAATCTGCAATTTGGATAAGTGTAAATTCAGTCTACTGAAGACCTATGTATATATATATATATATATATATATATATATATATATATATATATATATATATATCTGTGTGTGTGTGTGTGTGTGTGTGTGTGTGTATATACATGAGTATGACTTGCCTTTATGAATGTAGTTAGTAATAGTGGGTAACCGTTTTGCAAATTAATTATTAATTTCTCCCACTCTGAAAATGTAAGATTGCCTTCTGATCTCAGTACTTACCATACAATGTAGAGATTTTTCACATAACATTTCAGTACTGGAAGCATGATTCTGGTGTACATCTTCAAATTCTTATAGTTTTTAAGTAAGCCGAGGCTCAAAACTCTTTTACATTTGCCTGGAATGTCAGTGTTCCCCTACATGGAATACAATGTATTATGAGAATTTTTGTTAAAGAGGAAAAAAATAAAAATGGTCTATTATAATAGCCCATGATAAGAAAAAAATGTCACTCACTCACTCACTGTAGACCAAAACAAACATATTCTTCAATTTATGCTTTAATTGTTATGTATTATAGACTAGTGGATGTAAAGAAGGACAATTACATCTGTCTAACAAAAGTTTCATCTACTGGATTCAGTATTTAGTCCACCAGTTAATAGATTGTCTAATAGCTGAGAAACTGGGATTTCTAAGAACTAGCCAATCTTACCCACCTTATAAAGTGCCAGCATATATCACTAGTAGTTCCTCTTCCTTTAAATCTAATATTTTTGTTAAATATGGGGTTGAGCCTACTTTTTTATCCATATACCGAGATAAAGATTATTTTTTGTCAATCTTTCTCATCCCATTACAAGATTTGACTGCAGCAAAATGAAAATCACTGTTATGCTATTAAGGACTGATTTTTAATCACAGTTTTAAATGCCTTTACATTTTTCTAAAATATGTGATGATATCTAGATTAAGTCAAAGTAAGATCTATTTACTTCAGGATGCTATTTTGCAGATGCATCCTTTTTATTTTGCCAGGTTATTCAATTCTGTATTCTCTTTTAAAAGGAAAATTGACCTTGACCTTTTAGCAAATGAGTACAAGCCATTTGTATCAAAGGAAATAAATGCAATGGTCTTAGTGCATATCTGCAATGACAATCAATATAGTTGTATAGAAAGGTGATATTCTAATACGTACCTCAAAGTCAAGTTTCTTATTCTATTTAATAGCAGTAGCTGCAGAGATGTCTCCAAATAGTAAAAGAATTCAACAAATTATTTTCTCCAGACAAAATTGAATTTACATTGTAGGCAGCACAAGAACTGCAATTTATGCAAACTACTTTAATCACCTAGAACTGATAATCTCTCTATATTTTGTTTGTAATTATGTAGATAATTAAAAGTGAAAGGTTTCTAATGATATTAGGCTAAAAAGTAAAGTTTTCCCTATCTGAGAACTCATGCAGAATTTCTTTTTTAGATGAACTCCTGCTCTTATGAAAGGACAGTATCCAAGAGGTCTGAGCTTCTCATCATATTGAAAACAATAAATGAAGAGGGATTCTAGAAAACATCATATTCTTCCTGTTCATAAGCACATAGTTATTTAAAAGGCTCGCAGTCCAAGGAGCCATTGAAGAGGCTAGCTCATATTTTTATTTGCCCCAAAGCACTGCTTAGTTAAGTGACTTACTAAGTCGATCGATAGGCAAATGTGATCTGAGGGAATCAAACCCTGTACCATAGGAACTATAACTCACAGAGTTAACCTTATGCTGTACCTGCCAGATGTTTGCAAGCATCAAGTAGATAAACAGTTTAAAAGGAATGATGGGGAAGAACCAAATAAAAAAATGGAAAGGGAATGATAAGAGGGAAATGCAGTATTGAGAATACAACATTTGAATTCATTACTACTGATAGTACTTTTCAGAATGAACTAGACTAGATAACTTGATGTACTCTGAGGAAGATATCATCTTTATTTTATAAACAAGGCTGACATGCACTATGCCTATTAATCCATGCTGCCAAACTTACATTATATAGTTCTAATACTGTTTTTGCAACCATTTCAAATTCCAGGGATCATTAGTGTAAGTCCTGCAATAGTGACACTGAAGGATCAGAAATCTGGACTTGCATATATTAAGTCCAAGACTGCCCTTCCTTGAAATATTCCTTTTTTTTTCAAGGCATTGCCATCTCAGAGTTGATATATATAGCTTCAGTGAGTTGTTTTGGGCCCCCATGTTGAGGGGTGGTATACATAGGCTTTCTTCCTGCAAAAAACAACATTAAAGCAGATGAGCAATATTTGACATTTGCTGTTGTCCTGCATGCTTTTTTGTACCACGATTCTGAAGCTCACTATTATGAGCCCTTGTATTGCAAAAGGGAGCAAACTGTTTAACCTTAAGGAGTACTGGAATAACTTCATTCCCACTTAGGAAGTACTTTACATTATAAATCTTACAACAATGTGTTTTACAGCATGGCTTGTGTCTAGGATACCTTCTGTGTGGAGCTTGCATATCATGCGTATTTCCACATACTTTTTGGTGGCTGTTCCAGTTTCTTCCCACATACCATGGACTTGCCATAGGTGACTTGGTGTTTATCTAAATTGCCATTAGATAAATGCCTTATAAAAGGGAATGCTTGCATGTCTGCATCCTTAAGCAAGTTGATGCCAAATTCAAGATTAGTTTCTCTGTCTTGTGCCCAAAGAGTTCAAAGATAGAGTCTGAACTGGCTTTAGTGAGTCACTAGAGAACGATTGAATGAATTGCTTAAAGAAATAAAGATTACATGTTGTACCATGAGCTGTGATACCAGATGTAAGAACTGTACTTAAGTCTGCAACATTACTTTAGTTTCGAGTTCCATGTTAGTCCTTAACGAATAATAATCTACAAGGATTAAAATTAAGGTTACCATGGCTTTGAGCTTTATGCCTGAAAGCTATACTGTAAATTTAAAATGACTACTTTATAGGTTCATAGGTCCAAGTACTTTGGTTTCCTTCCACCATGAAAGGTCATGCAGTGACAGATTGGTGAACATAAATCATCACACTGTGTATGTGTGTGTGCATTTAGGGGCATAATTACTGCTATCTGAATGTTTGTGTGTTTGTGGGTGTGTATGTATGTTTGTGCTCTGAATGTCTGCGCGTGCGCACATACACACATGTGGGGATGTGTGTGTGTGTGTGTGTGTGTGTGTGTGTGTGTGTGTGTGTGTGTGTGTGTGTGTGTGTGTGTGTGTGTGTGTGTGTGTGTGTCTGTGTGTGTGTGTGACTGTATGATACAGAAAAAAAAACAAGTAATCTACTACTGTTCTGTACTTGCACAGTAAACTCCATGAATGTCAATGTTTTTTCACAGATTTGCAAAAGGAGTTAGAAACAATTCATAAGCATGGATGGATAGATGAATATTACAATCTGAGTTCTGGAATTTCAAAGTTAAACTTTTAAGACAAAATGCAGAAAATAAGGGGTGAATATTCTTATTTCCAAGTTGTAGTAACTTAGTGTAAGAATATTTAGGGAATGATGGCAATTGCATTTTATGGCAGTGGTACATAGACAGAACATCACACAGTAATTTTTGATGGCATTTATTCAAGTCATCTCAGAATTTTCAGAGTTTCAGGCTTCCAAGTATCAATCTACAGTATCATATCTATATTATTTATGTATATTATATTTATTTATTTATTTGACATTTGTTAGCCAAGTTAGTCCAGCTGAGCACAAGCCTATTTTCAGTGGAGACCCGAGGAGAAAAACTGCAGTAATACATATACAGTTGCAATACATTCTACGCCGAGGCGCTAAGTGATTATTAAATTTTCTACTTTTGCATCAGTGGCCTTCTTTTGGTGGTATTTTATACAATACATATACAGTTCTGTTATAACAAAGGAAGAAGAGCGCACAGCACGAGGAGCTACAGCATAAAAAGTTATTCCATGACAAACTGAATATATACAAAAGTAATAAAATACTAATGAACTGAATGTACAAAAGTTAACAAGAACATTTTTTTAGGAGAAATGATCCTAATGACTAAAAATATAATAGATAACAGTTGTAGGAGAGGCAAAGACAGGAGAGTTAATTGATGTTAATTTGTTAATAATAAAGCAGGGTATGGAGAAGCAGTTTCAGCTTCCACTTATAGTGTTGGAAAAATGGGTGTTGTTAGACTGGTAAATAGTATTAATTCAGTTTATAGTGTTAGTAAGTATGTCAGGTACAAGCTGAGGAGATAGTAAAATATTGATTGTGTTGGTAGAAAGTATAAAGTGAATACTATCCGTAGGGAGATATACTTTACACAAGTTTAAGTTGTAGGAAAAGGAGATAAACAAGTTAAGCATTTAAACAGTTGTAGGTATGATTAACAAGGTAAGAAAAGGATAGGATGTAAAAAAAAAAAAGATAGGATATAAAGATGGTATTGGTTTATGTGGGGTCATGACAGGGGACAGCTATGATTTGACTAAATAGTTTATTAGTTCATTTTTGAAGCTGGTAGTGTGAGTTATGCTTCTTATGTCGAGTGGAAATTAGTTCCAAATGTGAGTGCCTGAGTATTTATATAATAACTGTCTAATTTTTTTACTGGGTTTGTATACTTCAAGAAGATGTTGGTCTGTACTGAATATATTTAAGAATTGTTGCTAGAGTAGTACTGAAAGTTATTACTGATCTGGTGAAGAGGTCAGTAACAAATGATCTTCCTCCTTCCAGATGAAAGAAAGTATAAGTATACCTTGTCAAGAATGACTTAATCATGGAAGGTTTGAAGCATATTGAGTTACTTTATTTATGATCTCACTATCTTAAATCCTGGATCAGACTGTCAATCATGTCTCACTCTTCTCACTAGCTCTCTCTAATCTTCCTTGACTACTCTTTGTACTGTCTTCTAAAATCTATTAAGCAAATTGCCTCGGAGAAACATTCTATTGTAGTTGTCTTGCCTTCATGCAACTACATTATGATAAAAATGGGTTTTTGTAACCACTTACCCCAAAAACTGTATTCATCTTAATGACATATTTCTTTTTATACATCTTGAAATAGTTTTGCTATACTCCTCATTATTGATACTGCATAACATTGTATTGCTACTTAATGCCTTGTAATAATCCTGTAACATTGCAGTTTAATGCTAATTTATAATGAAAATTGTTTAATATGTTGTAACTTTTCTCCCTGGGCCTCCACTGAAAAAGGCCTCAGTCAGACAATCCTGGTCAACAAATGTAAAATAAAATAAATAAATAAATAAATAATAAATAAAATACCCAGAGCAGCATTGCGTTTTAACAGTCACTACAGGCATGGACTGGCCGTAGACAACTATCTAATAAAAATAGCAAACTTAAATCTTGGAAATTTAAAAAAAAATAATAAACAGGTAATATTAAATGAGGTAATACCTTCTCTAAGATGGAATGATTATGCTTTATCTAAAGTTCACCTTTGCAATGCATGCTTAAGGTAGTTGAGCTTAGTGTATAAATAAGAATAATAACATACTGACAAGCAAATGCTCATGTCTGATGGTTTACACTTGTACTATTTTGAGTCAGGTTACTTGAGTGGAAAAATGTCTGAAGTAATCAGTTATTTTAAAGTAAATCCAATGATAAAAAGAAACATCAGCTTGATTCATATTTTAAAGTATTTCTTTTGAAATACAGAGGGCAGGATTCATGAAGGCTTGCACGGAGTGTAAGAGACGTGCAACACTCCATGCAAGCCTCGCGATCCAGGAACAGCCCTAAACTCCGTGTAAGAGACCAGCTAAAATGTCTCTTACACGGACTGGACATGGACATGCTAAATACCTCACTTGCAACCGAAAGGTATGCAAATGAGGTATATTAGCGATCCACAAAGCAGAAACCAGTCCGTGTAAGAGACGTTTTAGCTGCAGAAATGTACTCAGTTGACAACTGAGTACGTTTCTGCAAATTCCACAACGGAGCCATGTCAGCTCCAAAAAAAGGGTGCATATGACACAGGCAGCATGCCAATGGCCAAATATGTGGCCATTGGCAATATAACCCGATGCCAAAATAATAAAAATATAATTTTTTTTTCGGCGATGTTTAAACCCAGCGCAGCCCCGCGCAAACGGGCTGCGCTGTACAAAACCATAAAAAAGAAGGTTATAAACCCACAAATGTGGGTTTCATGCAATACATGGAATGACAATGCAGGGACCAGCAGACCAAAAACAACATGGCCACCGTGTAGTGGTTGCTAAGGGGGAAACTGAGTCTAAGACATGTAACTAAGCATTAGTAGGCAATCTCATGTAAATGAGGGTTCGGATACTGAATCTCACAGTCACATAGCAAATGAGCACAGTCTGAGTAGTGTAAGAGATACATAAGGGGGAGGAATAGAGTAGGAGATAGGTGACATCACAGGGGGAATGGTAGAAAGAAATGCAGTTCATTGGAGGCCAGTGTAACATGACAGATGACAGGCACAGATCATGGAAAGAGGTGTGCCACTAGATAAGTCATGGAAAGTCAAGATATGGAAGGTGTACATCCAAAGTTTCTTGCTATGCGTGCATGCGCATGTGTGCATGCCATGAAGCGCGAGTAGGGCAGTGTGTGCACGTGTAAGGCAGACTGAGCATGTGGGAGCGTGTTGGGAGATGTTTAACACTGTTTGCGTGGGTGTGCACGCATGTAGGGCAGGCTGAGTATGTTGGAGGCTGTTGGCAGACGTGTAACAGTGTTTGCGTGGGTGTATGCGCATACTAACCCATATAAGTAGATTCTGAACCATGTAAGCACGTGTGCACACGTGTAAGCCACTGTGAGCGTGTTTCTGATAGTATGCATGTTGCTTCCCCCTGAGGAAACAGAGAGGAAAAAGGAAGCAACAGAATTAATAGGAAGCTAGCAGGGATAACTGCTGAAGCTAGCAGGTGAAAACAATTAGAAGCAGGCAATTACACAGGCAGAATAGTAGCCCAGCCCAGCACTTAAAACTCTGCAAACAGTAGTGCAGGATGTTTCCCTTAAGAGGCACTGCAAGACAGGAGTAAGCTAATAGAAGTGAAAACTGAAAAAGCTGAACTCAGAGCAGAAATGTTAGGGGCTGCCATAGCTGTCATAATGAGACATAGGCGACTTGCTGAGGGTGGTGACAATGCAGATGGTGCCAGACAACCCACAGTGAGGAGATGGAGAAGAGTGTACAGGCCCAGGGTCACCTACCATGGGTTACATGAGCTGGAGATAGTAGAGCACTATAGAGTGGACAGAGAGCTCCTGCAGCAAATTGTTGAGCTGTGCAGGCCACGCCTCACACACAGAACCAACAGAGGGGATCCCATCCCAGTGGAAACCAAGGTATGTGTTGGCCTAAGAATACTAGCAACATGTACCTTCCAGAGACCAACTGGCGATATGATGGGGATATCACAGGCATCAGCCTCCAGGGTACTGCACCAGTTCCTGGATGCCATGTCAGCACATGTCGGTGATCATGTATAATTCCCCAATGCCCGTGAGGTATTGGCCAGCAATATGCGTCTCTTCCAGCAAATAGCAGAATACCCTGAGGTAGTGGGTGCAATAGACTGCACGCACATACGAATCAAAGCACCAGCCGGTGAGTGGGGTAGGGCCTACATTAACCGCAAGGGCTTCCCCTCCATCAACTGCCAGGTCGTGTGTGATGCCCAGGGCATAATAATGAATGTGTGTGCTGGCTGCCCTGGGAGTTACCACGATTCTCACATCTGGCAGTTGACGCAGCTGTACCAGACATTTGCCAATGGGGACATCCCACACGGACACCTAGTGGGGGATGCAGGTTATGCACTGGAGCCGTGGCTCATGACACCCATCAAAAACGCACACACACACCTGAACAGGAACGCCATAATGAGGCACACGCACAAACACGTAATGTAATAGAGCATGTGTTTGGGCTGCTCAAGTCACAGTTCTGGTGTCTGGACACATCTGGTGGAGCGTTGCAGTACACACCAACTACATGTACCCAAATTGTCATGGTATGTGCTATGCTACATAATATGATCTTGCGAAAACAGCTGCAGCAGGACCAGCATAGGGCCAGGCCGAACAGCCCCCCACCATTGCCAAGGCTATCACAGGCAGAGCGTGACTCGGAGGAGGAACAACCTGAGCCTGCCCCAGTAGGCAGAAGGAGGCGTGCCCAGTATGCCCTGACCTTGGCAAAGAGGCAACGCATAGCACATACACTGGCTCAGTAGGAACCCTGGGAATAATACCCCCTCTGACTCGCTCAAATAATAACATGGATGCCTAAAATGGTATGACCTGCTCACAAACATGTACAGGGAAGTGTAATATGCGCATCCGACAGAGGCAACCCTGCAGCACCACCTGAGGCATGAATGCCATGTGTTAAGTAATGTAACACCATGTACTATATGCACACCTGAGCACCCTGACTAACATCCACCCTCACCAAGCATGAAGCCACAAAATGATGATGGGATGATCAAGTGCAATAACTGGCTGAAGTAATGCAGTTAGTCAAAGGGGAGCCAATGTGTTTCAGGCTGGGAAGACATGCGGAGCCTGACATGATGCACCACCTGATAGGGGTGGTGTGCACCTATCATGCCATGCCCCATGGATACTGGCAAAGGCTGTCAGTACCCACAGCATGCCCTGAATAGCTAAGTTCCAAAACACAAACCCACCTTCATAGGTTCTACAAGGGATAGGAACCTAGATGTAATACTACCCAATGACAGATGTATAAACAGCAAGATGTGTGCAGTGTAAACGCACACAGTATGGAGAATGTCAATACCAGTCCTGTAATAGAGAACTGGGTCAAGGCTCACATCAGCACCCTAACACTACCAGGTCACACCTCATACTGTGCTGTACAGCCGCAAAACATGGAACAAGCTACAAAAGGAGGGTGACTAGCAAGAAATGGCAAGGATAACCACAACCCCATGTTGGTACCACAACACAAAGCAGCATGGATTAGCCATGGTCAATTACCAATGGCTAAAACCGCCTCCCAGTATATAGCCTGCTGCAGACTACTGTCCTAATACCTGGAACTGCACCTGGCCTATGTCGGAATACATAAATATATCAATCCCCCCAAACCACATTATATTGCTTGACTGAAAATACCCAGACATACACTGGGAGCATTATACTAGCACCAACACAGTAGGAGAAAATTACCCAGATTCCATACACCAAAATGCCCAGGAACAATGTACCACTCCCACAAGAGGGGTAAGCATACTGGATGTGATAATCAGAAACATGTGTACTGGATGGCAAGATGAGAAGTGTACCCCTCGCTGGTAACACCAGACCATAGAGTAATCAGACTGGATATACACATCCTGACCCCAGTCCCTGGCCAGAATACCACAGTGAAAAACATGTGTAAAGCATAGGTTGCAGCCCTCAAAACCGATGTTGAATCCACAAAAGGCCCTGTGCAAGTGCAGAATATGGGACACACCACAGAACATGTTATACAGGCATTCCATGAACACAGCCAGGAATGCTTGGAGTATGCAATCACAAATAACAACAACACACAATGCCATACACAGGCATCTGGCATGCTGGCCTCCAGACATTACCAAACCATGCAAGAGAATGAGGAAGCTACCACATGATAGAGCAAACATAAAAAGGGAAGTAATCACTGACCAGTAGTATGGCAATAACATATGTCCACACATACAATCCACTAAGTCCAGCCACAACAAGTAGAATCTGTGAATCCAGAGGCAATGTGACACCAGTCCCAAGTACACAGACAACCACAACACCCCCCAATAAATACAAATATATGTGATAGATGCATCCATGTATCCAAACCAGAGGTTGAGCCCCACCAACTCAGTACTGTCAAAACTATTCAGGAGGAGAAGGTAACCACATACACCACAAACCCAGTCACACATAGACCTACCACAACTGTAAACCAAAAACATAAACACAGTCAAATATTCCCGGAGGCCTTAATTACAAACACACCATGCCAACAGAAGCCTCCAAAGCAGATCACAAGCAACCACAACCTTCAAACATAGCACATGCAACGAATAGTACGCAAAGCTGGTGTGCAAAACAGTCACAGCCCAGAAGGAGAAACAACATGCCTGATACAGTTGTAATAGGTGTCTGTATAGGCAGACACACTGCTGTCCCACTCACCAGATTGAACAAGGGAAAGGGTAGAGTAAGCTGCCTGCAGGCTGCCACAAAATGCCACATAACACAAGTACGCAGGTCACCACAAAGCAAGCAGAAATATGATGCACTCAATGTCCATGCTGGTGTGAATTACCTGAGATGTACCTCCCTGGTCAACATCAAAAGAGACATGGATGGTCCCTCTGAGTATGTACCCCAGGGCGGTATGACACTGGCTGTGTGCAGCATCCAACCCTCACCAAGAATGATGCCACAGTACAAACACAGAATGCTTATGTTTAACAGCTGGCACAGTTACAGCTGCCAGTCCAAGAGGGTCTAATGTGTGTCTGCTTGAGATGTCAAGCATGACAAGCCATGTTGCTGTTCCAGGGATGGCTTGCAGCTGTTACCCGTGTGCGTCTGGATACTGGATAAGGCCTCTGCCACCTCCATAGAGCTGTATGTAGGCAAGGCCAAAAAGACTACCCACCACCCTAGAAAACATAAGTGGTAGGAAACATAAGGGTAATGCTGACCAATGCCAGATGTGTAAACTGCAATATGCATGCCCCTGAGGCACTTCCCATTATGGAGAACATTGATGTCTGTGCAGTGACAGAAGCCTGCTGCAAGCCTAGTGATAGCACACCAGCACTACTAGGTTATACCACATATCATGTGTTATGGCCCCAACACCTGCACCAAAACATCAAAGGAGGGGGGGTATCCATATGCAGCACAGACACCCATATTGCTAGGTAAGTGACAATGCACAAAGCAGCGGAGATCATCACCCATGTGCACATAAGTGTAGTCAAAACTGCTGTACAGTCTGTAGCATGCGACAGACCACACTCTCACACACAAGAACTCCACCCAGACATCCGAAGACACTGTACAGTATGAATGTCCCACCAAATACCAGACAAGGTACACACAAATTACCACATAGGTGTCAAACCATTATGTATGCAAGGAGTAATCAGGGACCTAGGGACACAGGTGAACATTAATCTGTCATGTGACACCCACAATGCCTATGTGGCTATGAAGATTGTCGATACTGGACACCGTATCATGAAAGGATTCACATCAACATCAACAGAGGTCACTGTGCCACTGTACTGTTCCCTTATCAGACCCATAATCTAGTACAATGACTCATATGGGATGTACCGTACGTGACACCTTCAGCGGTTCGGAAGACCTTATAGTTAGCCCACCAACAGGATAAAGTGTGTGAAATATATGTCATATGCTGCCTGGCTGTAGACACCCCAGCTGACTGCAGTCACACACTGCCTACACAGAGGCATTGTATGTCTGTTGTACAAGGCCATGTCCAACACAGGAGTAATGAACATGCTACACCACAGGAAATCGAAGCCATTGGAGCTGTGAGAGTCACAGATGTCAGCCTCAACACATAATGAAATAAGATGTGCTGGAGGGACAGATACATAACCCAGAGGCTCCCCACACCCAGAAACAGGATCCCATCCATGGTAGGCAGAGCCCCTCACTGACACCCCTCAACAGGAATATTGCCAAGTGGATGGATGACCGTACATGTATACTGGGGGTCCTCACTGTGTCAGGACCAGACAGAGGCACAGTGAAGAACTTCATAAATGGCCATATTTGAACATAGCAAGGGGTGGCGAAAGACACACACACAATGGCTAGGCCTACTAATGGCCTAGGGTGTATAGCCTAGCATGAACCCATGAACCTATGAAGATACAAAACGTACAGGACACTAAGGATAATCACAGGGCTTACCCAACTGATGGTAGGAACCATGTTGGGCATCCACAGATATGCTCCAAATCACACAGATATTACAAACAACATACCAAACACACACACATATTGCTAACATACAACCTGTCAGGTGTAGTGCAAACACCCCCGAAGTGCAAAATACCTATCCCAGCAGACTGATGGTCCCCTGACATTGCAGATGCTGAGGTAACAGCCATCATCTGCAAAGCAGAACACACAGCAGCAAAGGTATGTGATGGTGTCCTGTGCTGAGGCCAACATGGACTCCAAGAATAATGGAATGCCAAATCACACTACTGCCCAATGTCAGCCTTACCACAGGATATGTACCCAAAGAGCAGTGTACAACAGCAGTGGTCCATCACAACAAAGGTGTTGCCTGAATGGATACTCCAAACTACCACCCCAGGATCCTGACAAGCTTGTTCTGCACAGCTATGGAAAGGATCAGTATGTACCGCAGACATAAGGCTATTGTGGACCTACTGATACTGGACCCTACACAGTGTGGCTGTTGTAACTGCAGAACCTGCCCCTAAACATGTCTGACCCATTTGAAGCAGTCATTAAGGTCATTGATGAGGGCAATGTGGTCCACACAGCATAGCTGGACCGTGCACATGCTTCTAGACAATACCGTACGAGTTCAGTATGGATATGTTCAGCAGCTTAAATTTATACCCCTATGTCAGTAGAGGGCTTGCAAACCAGAGCAAGGACAGAACTGACATGGTCAGACATGCCGCATCCATGTCAGACTACAAAGCGGATATGAGTGGCATCCAACAAGGCCTGGTCTTGCCCCCCCACCCCCATTCTGTATATATGTCCCATAGGTATAGGCCAACATGGAAGGACTGTGACTGAACATGTATGCAGAGGAGTACAAACAGCCCACCATATCCGACCCCCAGCTGACACAAGCAACCCACAAAAGGGCCACCTACAAACAGACAACTGTAGCCATAGCCATGTCAGCAAGCTAATTGCAGAACTGTGTATAGACAACCACCATGGATATACAGTAAGTGCCCACAAAGTACCACACAGGTGTTAACCCATGAGGTATCTAACATGTAATGTGAGACCTCGGTACAAAAGGTGATAAATATCCTGCACTGGACAAACATGTGGCTGTAGTGTTCACAGAAACATGTACCATATACCCACCCAAACATGAAGGTTGGCAGATGTAGATAAGGGGAACTCACTGTGGCTCTGCAGCCATCTTCCATCAGCGTCACAACTGACTACAATAGCCCCTGTGGGATATACCGCAGCAGACACCTCCATCAACTGTAAAGTCCACAACAGTACCCCACCAGCGGTAGCAAGAAGCATGAACAGATGCCATGTGTTGCCTGAGTAGACAAACTGCAGCCCCACACACTGCCATCCTTCCCAGCTACAGGAAAGCTGTGCCTGATGTATGAAGTCATGTCCAACCTGGAATGAATGAACACGTTGCACCTTGTACAATCTGAATGGCAGTGAGCTATGCACATGAGAGACCTGAACCCCAGCACTGACATACATAGGTCAAGCTGTACAGAATGATCCATAACACAGAAGGCACCCCCACTCTTCAGTAAACTCCTGGTACAGGTCAGCCAGAGAGCCACATATCGACACCCCTCAAGAGGAATCCTGATGAGTGTATGGGAGATGGTAGGCTAACCCTAGGTATCACTGTTATGTCAGAGGTAGACGGAGGCACAGTATACTAACCATGACATATGTCATGGCAAACTCCAGTTACAATGTGTGTTGAAGGACAAACACACCCTGTGACTAGCATCAGAAATGGCCTAGGGAACATCGCTAGTGTTTGCCAATGTCCACCCATGTTGTGGAATATACTAGCAATGTTGGACGAGCCTGGTGTAGGTAGTCCATATCTGAACATATTGCAACATGGTCATATGTGCACAACTGGCCCCTACACAGTCTGTTGTGCTCACTATGAAGATGTCAAGCAGTCATAGGACTAAAGCCCAGGATACTGTCCACCACAGTGAAAGTACTGAACCAGTACACTATACGGTACTACAGTGTTAGGTCATTATGAAAGTATGTTGAGAACTGTCTGCAAAGTATCCCATGCAATCCCTGCAGGCACAGTATAATCCCTGTTGTGGCAGACATGAAGCAGTTGGCCAGTTAGTACACAACATGACACACAACACACAACCATAAACGTGAGATATTGTTGAAGTTCACACACACCCAAATATGTGGTGGACTTCAGAGTGCAACATATGGAAAGCTCACACTGGGCATGCTCGCACACTTTGATAAATGAGGCATATGTCAGACAACATGCCATGGAAAGGCTGAACTGGGCATGCTCACACACTTAGGCCATATCTCCGTTTAGCAGTTGGCCACACATATGTGGTATTTGTACGTGTCATTCCAGGAACCAACCACAACACAGCAAACAGCCCAGTGCACACAGTAAATTACCACAGAGACATAAGTGATATAGTGGATCGCCATCATATGCAAACATCTTCCACAGATACACAAGTTGGTCATAGGAACAGGGAATGCTATGGCAATAAAGACCTGCAAACAGTAGAACAGCACAACAAATCTTGGCATTCGACAATTGAACATATGGATGTAGAGGTCAATATTAGGCTTGTTGCCCTAGGGAATGACAGCTCAGCCAGAGTGTGCTTGGCATCTGCATCCCAAGGATAGTAGGCTACTGTGCCACTGTAAAGTAGGTCACAGAAGGCAACATGTGAGGCTAGTGAGCTGTGCCTCTGTCAAGCAGGGGCACCGTGGAGGTCCCAGGGATTGAATGTGCTAATCCACAGCCATATTGTCGGTGTGTGCTGGGAGAGGGTTGCTGAGGATCTTTGACAGTAGGTGTCTGTCAATAACAGACTGAGGGGAGCCCTATCTGCATTCTCTGGATGATTCCACTGTCAACACTGTGTTGTAATGAGTATGTGTGAATGAAGTGCCGTGCTGGAACTGTTCACAGATGTCCTCCCTCTGTGGGCTACAGCTCTGCAATGTATTAGGTCACTCTGTCTGTTGTACAGCGCATATATGGCTGGTGTACAGCTGACAGGTGTCTTGTTGTGGAGCAGTCATGGGTATATGTGGGATAGCATGACCAATGCAAACCGTACACATGCGCATAGAATGCAATTGTCAAGGATTATGCTGTGTGGCCAGTATAGTCCTCCAGCATGGGTCCTCTGAAGTCGTCCACCCCAGTCTACACAAGTGTAGAGTCTGCTTGTGCTAAATACAGTTTGTGTGCAGTGACAACCTTGCCTGGGGGTGGAGATGGGATATGGATATCCAGGGAAAGGTGGGTATGGTCAGATATCAACAATGGTGGTCTACCTCTGGTGTGGAACAGTGAGTACCCACATTGCAGATGGACAGGTGCAATATGTATTCCCCCATGTGGCTGTGGTGTGTGGTTCTGCCATAGCACATGGACCCACAAATTGTAGTGGCTGTAGAGTAAAGTGGTAGAGGCCTGAGTAGTTCTCACACACAATATGCCTGTACCTGATGTTAACAACTGGAATGGTGCATGTGAACACCTGCATATCCTGGCACTGTTCCCAGGGAAGCTAAGTGTGTGTCCTGGATGTGGGTGTGGTGTTCTGGACTGGTTGTGTTGTGTGTTACAGGTCCTGTGGTCCCAAAGCATGGTATAGAACATAACCTGCCAGTGCGATGTGCATATCTGGCCCTGACGTAGGTGGCTGCAAATGCATATATATGCTATCCCCCACCTGACAGGTAGAACTACATCTACATACCTCTGTAGAAATAAAGATGTCAGCACCGTATAAATACTACAGGTGCAGAACAGATGTCCAGTAATTCGGATAGTGCACTCTGCTAATGCGTCTTTCTCAAGTGTCATAAGATAGTTAGGTAGGGGTTCGAATGCTCAGTGTGTGTGTGTTTGGATGAGGGGTGTTAGTGTGTGTGCAATTCTGTGTGAGGGAAATGTCCCTTTTGGCAACTGGGAGAACACACTACAGGATGCACACTCCCCTTTCTAAACGCAGATGATGTCAGCACCCTATAAGTACAGCAGGAGAAGGGAAGCCTCCCAGTAATGCAAATAGCCCGCTCTGCTAATGCGTCCGTCTCAAGTGTCATAACATAGTTAGGTAGTGGTTTGAATCCTGCAAAAGGCAAGTGTGTGTGTTTGGATGAGGGGGGTTAGTGTGTGTGCAATTCTGTGTGAGGGAAATGTCCCTTTTGGCAACTTGGAGAACACACTACAGGATGCACACTCCCCTTTCTAAACACGGATGATGTCAGCACCCTATAAGTACAGCAGGAGAAGGAAAGCCTCCCAGTAATGCGAATAGCGCACCCTGCTAATGCGTCTCTCCCAAGTGTCGAAATGTAGTTAGGTAGGAGTTTGAAACCTGTAAATGGCATGTGTGTGTGTTTAGATGTGGGGAGTTTGTGTGTGTGCATTTCGTATGAAAAACATGTTAGTTTTGGCAATAAGGAGATCACACTACATGATGCACATTACCCTTTCAAAATACTGATGTTGTCAGCACCCTATAAGTACAGCCAGAGAAGAGAAACTATCTAGTAATCCGAATAGTGTGCTTTGCTAATGCGTCTCTCTCACGTGTCATGACTTAGTTAGGTAGGGGAATGAATCCTGCAAATGGCAAGTATGCATGTGTGTGGGGGTAGTAGGGTGTGTGTAAATGCAAGTGTGAGAGAGCAGATCCTTTCGGCAAATACTACAATACACCAGATGCTGCATATTCCCCCAGTAAACACAGGGGATGTCACCACACTATCAGCACAGCCAAACAGGGCTAGTTGGCTAGTAATGCCAATAGTGCGCTCTGCTACTGTGTCTATTACCATTGTCAGAGTACAGATAGGTATGTTTTGGTAACCCACAACTGCCACGTGGTTGTGTCACACAGTATGACCTTGTGTGGGTCCTTGTACATAACAATGCATGCCATTGCCTAAACCAGCAATGGCATTGCACACATGATGTATGTGTGTGACACATACACATAAATACCTGTGACCTGCAGTAGTTACCATGTCTGACACATGCCTCGAGTGGATAAATGGTATTTGCAATGTATACCAATATGACTGTGTCTTACTGTGCAGGGTCCGCACGTGGTATGTCTCTATACAGTGTGGGTGTATATGGTGAAATACCTACAGCAGGAGATACACATCTGGTCTGGGCCATATAGTGTACATGTAGTCGATGTACAGGTGCTGCATGTTCCCACCTGTTGTGGTAGTGGTAACATGTCATTCCACTGCAATTCAGTGACCACATGCTGTGAACCCTTCAACTAGTGTGTTGTAGCTACAGTAATGCTCACGCACAATGTTTGGCTGGATGCAGTCCAGCCATATAAACACAGTTCTTGAGACTGTCATATTGCCAGTGTTGTTATGGAGGATAGGTGGTCTTCCTGTGTATGGGAGGGTTGTGTGTGACAGGCTATGAAACAGATGGCAGTCCGACACACTGTTAGCTGCACATGATTAGGCACTGATGCTTTGTGCTGTGCCAACATCCTGGAGGTGTGTGTATCTGTGGTACCTTGGGATACCACCCCCCTGTCCATGTGTGTTACATGTGTAGGTGATGACAGGCATGGTATGGGGCATAACCTGTCAGTGATGGGTAACACCTGTGAGCCATGAATCAGGAATCTGGTACTATACAGACATTGCACTACACCGTGCTGAGGACAGTGTCTGGTGCATGCATCTTCCGGTGTATACTGCTGTTGTTGTGTAGCAGCACTGTTAGTGTCCTAACCTGTGTGATACCCACAGAGGTGGCTATGTAAACTATGTCCTGCAGCATAAGGTAGTATGTGTGTACCAAGGAGCTTTGCCATTATACATCGGGCCATGGGTGTCACGTGCAAGATGACCCTTGCACATCATTGTGGTTTCCCTAGCATGTAAGCACACGTTGACAGCCAGCGGATACCCTATGAATGACAGTGGAGACTGAGCATAATGTAGACATACAACACCTTTCCCACATATAGTGGTAGCATACCTGGTGAGGTTATGTTGGCAACCAAGATCAGGCTCATACTGGCCTGTGCCACATGGTGAGAGATCCATTCTATGTTCTCTATCATGTAGTCCAGGGAGGTATGTCTCAGGTCAGCCATACTGGCATGGTCAATGAGTGAGTCATATGTGTCCATGCCTCTGACTGACCTGTATGCATGTGTTCTGTGGTGGACCATAGTGCCCCTGAGGCATATCACTGTGACCTTCACCAGATACAGCCTGTTGAGCGGGACCCCAGTGCAGCACCCAAGACAGGTACCTGACACGTCTATAGCAGGTGTGTTGTGTAGCCCTACAGGCTGTGAGTGTGTGGCACAGGGGATGTGTGTGCCATGTGTGGCATGTGCTCTATTCCGACGGAACATATGCCTGTGTGGCAGCTGCGGAGGTGTGTGATGCTCAGGCGGAATGCTATTCTGAGTCCCCACGTATGTCCCAGTCTGTTCAGCATGCTGTCAGTGCATGTCAATGTCTGACTTGTATTGTAGTCACTGTAATATAATTTATTTAATTATTTATTTATCCTACATTTGTTGACCGGGATAGTCCGACTGGATGCTTGTCCATTTCCAGGGGAGGCCCAGGGAGAAAAGCTACAAGGGTAAGCAGATACAGCATTACATAATACCAGCATTACATGTTACAAACAGATTATTTACAGAGATTACATAAGTAAGCAAGTTAAACATGTTCCACAGGTTAATGTTAGTCCTGAGCACAAGTCAGGATTAAATTAAATTACACAGTAAACTGGTTCACAGATTTTACACATTCGAGTTAGCCAGGCTTGATACATTGACATAGCCAGTTAAGTGACAAATGTTGTTTGAGTCTAGTGTTAAATTGACCTAAGGTGGACAGTAGGGTAATATCAGCTGGAAGTGAGTTCCAGGCTCTACTTACAGAGTTTGCAAAGAGAGAATCACCGGCTGTGTTATTAAATTTGCTAGTCTGAATTAGTAGTTTGTTAGAGGATCGAAGCGGTCTAGGATTGTTATAGGGGGTGATAATATTTGAAGTGCAGGAGTATTGTCCAGATTATAGAGGATTTTATAGGCCATAATCAGTTGGTTATACTGTATTAGGCTGGGTATTGCAAGCCAACCAAGCTGATTTAGATTGAAGCAATGATGTGTCCTAAAAGGCAGCCCAGTGGCAAACCTGGCAATGTGGTTGTAGCAAATTGAGTGTTTGTTAAGGACAGTCTTGTTCATATTCGAGAGTAGAGGGGATGCATACAGAAGGGTTGAAACAAGGTGTGAGCGAGCTATGTCACATTTAGCTGGAGGGGCTAGGAAGGCTTTTATTCTGTAAAGTGACCCTAGTCTTCTATTGATGGCTTTGATAATTTGGTTAACATGTAGGTCACATTTGAGGTTATTGTCTATGATGACACCTAATAGTTTAGTAGATGGGTCAGGGGAGATTATTGTGCCATCAGTTGATGTTATGGTAAAGGTGAAAGCGGTAGACCTACGTGTTGGTGAAATAACAGCAGTTTAGTTTATTTGGGATGTAGGATCAGATGATGTTCAGAAAGCCAGTTTTCTATTGTATTAAAGGTGGTCTGGGTAGCTGACCATAACTCTACTGGAGATGTGGCTGAGCAGATCAGAGTCGAGTCTTCAGCATATTGGATACAGCTGACTTTTGGGATGACAGTATAAAGGTCGTTAATGAAGATGGAGAACAGCAAGGGCCCTAGTATAGAGCCTTGTGGTACTCTGAGGGTGTTAGGTAGAAGGTTAGAGAGTTTGTTCTGCCAGAGGCCAGTCTGCTGTCGACCATGCAGGTAAGATTGAAACCATTGGAAGGCACCAGTATCTAGACAGAATGTTTGCAGGGTGTGGATTACAAGTTGGTGATCAACCATATCATATGCCTTGGAAAGATCCAAAAAGAGGGCTGAGGATATATAATTAGTGTTGCAAGTATGGTTTATGGTGTTAGTAAAGGCTAGGAGGCCTGAAGTAGTGCTGTGATGAGGATGGAAGCCATGCTGAGTGTCTGCCATAAGGCGATTTTGGATTATGTGGTGCATGAATTGTCTATGAATAAAGTTTCCATAATCTTTGCAAGTGGAGAGAGTATAGCTATTGGCCTATAATTGGAGAACTCAGTAGAGCTGCCTCCTTTGTGAAGTGGGATTACATATGATATTTTCCAGATGGTGGGAACTTTAGATTCTACCATGGTTTGTTTGATTACCTTTGAGACGGGGTAAGCAATAGCATCATCTGAGTTTGATAGGTACTCGGCAGGGAGTTGATCAGCAGAATGGGTAGTAGGTTTCACTGTTTCAATCAAGGTATGGAGAAGTGAAGTGGCGACTGGTTGGCAGCTGAATGCAAGTAGGTTTCTAGGGGTGCTACTTTCAGGACCAGGGGAGATAAGAGGTAGATGGCTAGCTAGGGCCTGAAATGTCTCAGTAAAGAATTGGTCAAAACTATCAGAAACATCTTCAGGGGTATTATCAATAGTAGCAGCAGGGATTGGGGTTGAAGTTTGTCCAGGATGTAGTATATATGACATGCCACCTGACAGGGTATGGCATTACTGGGTTCAGAGAGCCCAGTCCCCAGATTGGCTGTGTGGTGGCATCCCACACATGTGTTGTACGTTCCTGGCCAAGTGTGATGGCTGACTGCATACACGTGGCAGCTGTGGCATTGACACATGACTCACATAAACCACAACTTCACCATAGAGGTGATTCACAGGTTACCTTTGCACATGCTACCCTAGTAGTGTGATTGCCATGGTGAGTACCAACACATAGGGCCAATGGGGAACAACATACTGAAGGTGTGTATGTGTGGGTGTACCGCTACTGTTTCATAGCACTGGCATATATGACTGCACATGGGTAAATGCCAGGTAAGACATGTGCAATGTGTCACAGGCAACGTACATGCATACAGGACAGACAGTGACGTTCTGCCATGTGTATAGTTGACATACGTATCGTACGCTATGCAGA
>NC_056731.1:1680556598-1680608011 GCF_019279795.1 Protopterus annectens | reverse complement strand
TGAGTCTTTCTCTTGTCTTAATCTGGTGTGTAGTACATTGCGTTGTAATTGCTTTATTGAGTTCACTTCGTCTTTACCCGGCGGCATCATGTTGTAATTACCATTGAATCTTTTCCTTCTTGTCTTGCTCTGGCTTCACGGAAGTCATTTAGAATGATCTGTTCACTCATGTCTAGTATACCGCAGTTGTATCATTTTCATCGAGTCTTTCTCTGAACACAGTACACCGGTAATTGCTTATTGAGTCTTTCTTCTTTCTAATCTCGTTGCGCGGAAATTCAATTGCTTTATTGTCTTTCTTTCTCTTAATCGGTGACACCGCAGTTCTAATTATTCGGCCGAGTCTCTTGTTTTATTCTGGTCCGTGGTACACCGCAGTTTAGTTTCAACTGGAGCCCTCTCTATTGTCCAAGACGGCGCAGTGTCTCCGTAAAGGTAATTCAGCTTCATTGCCCTTTCTCTGTTCACCCGCGTGTAGTACATTGCAGTTGTGAAGCTTCTACGAGTCTCTGTCTCGTTTTATTTCGGTCTGTACACCGCAGTTGTAATTTAGTTTCGGACCGAGTCTTCATTACCCGTTGCGCAGCACCACTGTAGCCGTAATGCTTTTCATTGAGTCTTTTCTCCCAAACACTCACACCAGCAATTAGTTTATTGAGTCTTTCTCTTCGTCTTGTCTGGTGCATACCATACGTAATTTGCTTTATTGGTGCCTTTTTTCTGTCTTTTGTTCAAGCATAATTATTGGCTCGCTTTATTGTGTTCCTCTCTCAATCCGGCGTGTAGCACACTACCGTTGTAAATTGGCCTTAATGAGCCCTTTCCCTATCTCTAACTGACGTAGCACTTACTGGTGTAATTATCTTTATTGATCATTTTGTCTTGGTCTGCCTGTAGTACACCGCAGTTGTAATTAGTCTTTATTGAGTCGTTCCCTCAATCTATTCCCGCGTGTGGTGCACTGCAGTTGCAATTTAGCTTAAATGGTCTTTCTCTTGTCTTAATCTCGAGTGTAATAAAGCAGTTAGATTGCTTATTGAGTCTTTCTTTCTCTCATCTGTTGTAGTAATACCACAGTTGCAAATTGATTCTCATTGACCATTTATTTTGTCTGTGGGTAGTACACCGCAGTTGTAATTAGTTTTTTATTGAGTCTTTCTCTTCATCTGGCGTGTAGCACACAACAGTTAAATTACTTTTTGCTGAGTCTTTCTTCGTCTTAATTCAGAAGTACACTACAGCCGTAATTAGATTTATTGAAAGTCTTCTGTCTTGACCCGGTGTAGTACCGTCAGTTGTGGCTCACGCATGAGTCTCTTCGCTTAATCCGGTGTAGTACACTACTGTCGAGTTAGTTTTATTGATTCTTCTTCTGTGCCCAATTCATGCCACCAAAGTTTTCAATTAGCTTTTTTCTGAGTCTTTCTCGTCTTGTTTCTGCCGTGTAGTACACCACAGTTGTATTTAGCTTTATATTGTCTTTCTTGCCCAATCGCCGTGAAGTATACTACAGTTGTAATTCAGATTTATTGAGTCTTTCTGTTCAATTCGGCGTAAGTACACCGCAAAGTTGTAATTAGCGTTGTTGGTCTCTCTCAATTTATCTGGCGTAGCACACCAATGTCGCAATTGCTTTATTGATTCTCTGTTTCTGTCTCGTTGCCTAGTACACTGCTTTTGAGTCTTTCTCTGTTCTGTTGTACACTACAAAGAATTAGTTGTCTTCCTAACTGCCTTTGTAGCATACCAGTTGTAATTAGCTTGTTGTCTTTCTTTCGTTCTTATTTGAGCCAGTATACTGCAGCTGTAATTTATCTTAATTGAGTTCTTCTCTTGTTCAATCTGGTGTAGCATACCGCAGTTGTAATTAGCTTTATTGGAGTCTCTTCTCATGTCTTACCCTGGTCTGTAGTATACTGCAAGTTGTAATTATTAATTGAGTCATTCTTTCATCTGGTAGTAGCACACCGCAGTTGTAATTGTTTTATTGAGTCTTCACTCTGGTTTACCTGCGAGTAAGTATTACAGTTGTAATTAGCTTTATTGACTTTCCTATTCAACCCGGTGAGTCATATACTACTAAAAGCCACTGCTTATTGAGTTCTTTTCTTCCTTTTCGTCTTAATCTTGCAGTAGTTCATCACA
Organism: Protopterus annectens; assembly: GCF_019279795.1. NCBI lineage: Eukaryota > Metazoa > Chordata > Ceratodontiformes > Protopteridae > Protopterus > Protopterus annectens. The sequence continues at coordinate 1,680,605,866 of NC_056731.1, read as the reverse complement.
GTTGTAATTAGCTTTTGAGTCTTTTCGTCTTAACTGCGTGCAGTACACCGCAATTAGCCTTATTGAGTCGAGTTTTTCATGTCTTATCTGGTGTAATTACACCACAGTTAATTATTTTATTGAGTCTTTCTTCTGTCTTAACTTTCGACATGTAGTATACCACAGTTGTAATTTCCTTACTGTGTTTTCTTGACCCTCTAATCTGCGTGTAGTATTGCAGCTGTAATTAGCTTTATTGGAGACTTTCTCTATATAGTCTATTCTGGTAAAACAGGCACTGCAGCTGTAATTTATCTTAAATGAATTCTCTGTCTTAATGTGAGTAAAGTAGTTACTATTTTATTGAGACTTTCTTTCTCTTTATTCGTTGTGTAGTACACTCAGTTAATTACCTTTATTGAGTATTTATTTTATTAATCTGTTGTGTAGTGCACTGCATTGTAATTAGCTTTATTGAGTCTTTCTTTTAATTCGTTGGTGTAGTACTAGTCTCTAATTAAGCTTTATTGTTTTCTTGTCTTAATTCAGGAGGTAATTGTTATTGAGTTTCTTCTCTGTCTTGGTCTAGATAGTACACTGCAGTTGTAATTAAGATTTGTCTTTCTCGGTCTTAATCTGGTAGTTCAGTTAGTTTTTACTAGTTTTATTGAGTCTTTATCTGTTCTTATCTCGGTGTGTAGTGGCTGACTACTGTTGTAATAGTTATAGCTGATTCTTCTTTCATCTGCCGTTTATAACAACAGTTCAGGCTTTATTGAGTCCCTTCGGTATTCTCTGGCATGTAGTACACCGCAGCCGTAATTTAGCGATTGAGTCTCTCTTCTTTACCCGGTGCGTAGTATACTGCAGCCAATTAGCTTTGTTGAGTCTCTCCTGAGCATTCCGGCTTGCAGTACACCGCAGTTGTACTCTAGCGACCCGAGTCTCTTCATTTTATCTGCGTGTAGTAGGCAGTTGTAAATTAGCTTTATTGAGTCTTTCCTTCTGTCGCATCTGGCATGTACACTAAAGCCAATTACTTTATTGAGTCTTCTCTTCGTCTTAATTCAGGAAGTACACGCAGTTAGAGCTTAGCCTTATTGAGTATTTCTTTGTTCATCTGCGTGTAGCACACAACAGCCTTTAACCACATCTCTTTACTGAGTTTTTCGCCTGTCTTACCCAGTGCAAAGTACACCACAGTTGTACTGATCTTTCTCTCAGTCTTATTCTGGTCTGGTAGCACACCACGCCAGTATTTAGCTTATCGATATTTTCTTCTGGTCTCTAACTGGCTCTGTAAAGTACACCGCATCGGTAATTAGCTTGCTGAGATTTTCTCTGTCTTAATCCAGTACACTACAGCTGTAATTACTATTCTCAGTCTTCCCTTGTATTAATATGTTGTAGCAGACCACAGCCGTAATTAGATTTGCCATCTTCTGTCTCTACCCTGTCAAGCGCAGTACAGTACAGTTGTAATTAACTTCTTATGTCTTTTTCCTCTTTGTCTTTAATCTGCGTGTTGTAGACCACAGTTGCAATTAGCTTCATTGAGTCTCTGTTCAATCCGGTGTGCAGACAGTTAATTAGTATTATTGTCTTTCCTTGTCTTATGCGTAGTACACCGTGTTAATTGCTTTATTGAGTCTTTCTCGTCTTGGTAGTGGCCAATTACAGTTTACTGACTTTATTGAGTCTCTGACTAACTTTGCCGTGTAAGTATTGACCGTAGCCGCAATTATCTTTTATTGAGTCTTTCTCTGTCCCAATCTGGTCTGAAGTACACCGTAGTTAAAGTTTAGTTTTCTACTCGAGTCTCTTCGTCTTCATCTGGCGTGTAACACTGGCTAAAGCTGTAATTGCTTTTTACTGAGTCTTCCTTGTCTTAATATTGAGCGTAGGCCAGCAGTTGTATCACGGCTGAGTCTCTTCGTCTCGTCTGTTGAGTAAGACCAACGCATCTTCCTCTTTAACTGGTGTTCAGGCACACCGTTGTGGCTCAGCTCTACTGGAGTCTCTTCTGTCTTATCGTGGTGAGTAGTACACTGCGCCCCAATTAGTTTTATTGATCTTCTCCGTCTTAATCTCGTGAGTATAGACTGCAGTTGTAATTAGCTTTATTTCGAGTCTCTCTGTCTTTACTACGTGTAGTACACTGCAGTTAAATGTTAGTTATTGAGTCTTCTCTTTTTAATCTTGTGTAGTACACTCACAGCTTGCAATTAACTTTAATCAGTCTTTTATGTGTAGTACACCACAGTTGTAATTAGTTTTATTGAGTCTTTTCTTCATCTTAATCTGGGTGCTAGTAAATCGCAGTCGTAATTTCTTTTATTGTGTCTTTTCTTGTTCTGACCCGGCGTGTAAAGTACACCGTGTTGTTCTAGCTTTATTGTGTCTTTCCCTTGTCCTTAACTGGTGTTTAAACCACAGTTGTACTCAGCTTCTGGAGTTCGTCGTTCAACTGGTGCGTAGTAACTGCAGTTATAATTAGCATTATTCAGTCTTCTTTCTCTGTCTTAATTATGTAGTACACTACAAAGTTATAATTAGTTTTATTGAGTCTTCGTACCCATCTCGGCGTAGTGTCACCGTTGTAATTAGCTTTATTGATTCTTTTCTCTTGTCTCAATCAAGAGGGACATACCAGCCGTGTTTCTATTGAGTCTTTCTCTGTCTCATCTTGTATAGTTCATCACAGTTGTACTGGCTTTTTGAGTCTTTCTTGTCTTGTCTGCGTGTATATCAGAAGTTGCAATTAGCTTTATTGAGTCATTGGAGTTCACCTGTACCACACTGTTGTTGTACTTTTATTGAGTCTTCTGTCTTGAACTGCAGTATACTACAGTTGTAATTTTGCTTCATTGTGTTTTTTCGACTCCTATCTGCGTAGTGCACCGCAGCTGCAATTTAGCCTCCAAATGCCTTTTCGTTGTCTTTAATCTTGGAGTAAGCAGCTGTAATTAGCTTTATTTCTTTTCTTCAATTGTTGTGTAGCACGGAAATAATTAGTTTTATTATTTATTGCCGTGCAGCACCAAATTTGTAATTGGTTTTATTGTCTTTCTTCTTGTCTTGTGAATAGTACACCGCAGCCGTAATTAAGCCATTTGAGTCTCTCTCATTCAATCTTATGAGTAGACCGGTAGCTGTAAATTAGCTTTCATTGTGTTTGTCTTGTCTTAATCTGCGTAGGAACTACAGTTGTAATTAGCATTATTGAGTCTTTCTCTCGTCTTTACATCCGGTGCGTAGTTCAGCACAGTTTTTACCAGTTTTATTGAGTCTTTATCTCGTCTTTACCCGCGTAGTACACTACCGTCTGGCTCATTATATTTTCTCTGCTCCAATTCGCCGTTTAGCAAACAACAGTTTAACAGCTTATTGAGTCCCTTCTCTCTTGTCCTTATTTGCCGTGTAGTTCACCATGTTGTAATTAGCCTATTAAGTCAATCTCCTTGCCTTAATTCGTGTAGTATACCACAAAGTTAAAGCTTTATTGAGTCTCTCTCTTGTGGTGCCTCTGGCCGAAACACTGCAGTTGAAGCATTCGAGTCTTTCTTTAATCTGGTAGTATACCGCAGTTGCAATTAGTTTTATTGAGTTCTTTTCGTCGTAATTTGCATGTAGTACACCATAAAGAATTAGTTTTATTGAGTCTTTCAGTTCTGCGGGCAGCACAGCCGTACTAGCCTATTGAGCATTCTCTTGATCTCATCTGCGTGCAGTACAACAGCCTTTAATTCATCTCATTGAGTCTCTCTCGCTTGTCTTAATCCAGTGTAGTACACTACAGCTGTAATTAGAGTCTCTGTCTTCATTCCTTGCCTGTAGCACAATCACAGCTGTAATTTGTGCCTTAATTCGAGCATTTCTGTCTTAATCTGGCCGTAGTACACCGCATTTGTAATTAGTTTTTAATACACTTTTCATTCCACCATTAGACAGTACACTACAGCTGTAATTATTGAGTCTTCTCTTGTATTATTATGCTGTGTGTGTAGATCATGTGCCGTAATTAGATTTATTATGTCTTTCTCTCGTCTTACTCTGTTAGACAGTACATTCACAGTTGCAATTAACTTTATAGTGTCTTTCTTTCTTGTCTTACAGGTTAGACAAGCTTTATTGAGTCTCCCTTGTTCAATCTGGTGTGCAGTACACCGCAGTTGCAATTACATTAGTAGTCTTTCTCTCTGTCTTGTGTGTAAGTACACTAAAAGCTATAATTAGCTTTATTGAGTCTTTTCTTCATCTTTAATCTGAGGTGTAGTACACTACAGTTATAATTAACTTTATTGAGTCTTCATGTTCATTCAGTTGTAGTAGACTACAGCTGTACTAGCTTTATTGAGCCCTCTCTCTGTCCCAATCTGCAGTACACTGCAGTTGTTAGCTTTTACTTCAAAGTCTTTCTTGTTCATTCGAGTGTAGTACACTACAGTTGTGGCCTGTTTTATTGAGTCTTCCGCTTGCTCCTTATTCAGCAGTGCAATACACCGTCTCTTTATTGAGTCTCTTTCCCTGTCTCAATACTGAGTGTAGTAATAAAGTTGTTGTACTTTCATCTCTTTATTGAGTCTCTTTGTCTCGTTCGCTGAGTACACTGCAGTTATCCTTTATTGAGTCTCTCTTTCTTAATTGGTGTCTAGTACACTACAGTTGCATTGTTTATTGAGTCTTTCTCACGTCTTAATGTGGTGAGTGGGTACACAGGTTCTACTAGTTTTATTGAGTCTTTCTCTGTCTTACTCCAGGAGTAGCAATGCCGTAGCTAATTGCTTTATTGAGTCTTCTCATATATGTGCAGTACACCGTAGTTAGTTTATTGAGCCCTTTAAGCCCAGGTGCAGTACACTACAGCTGTAATTAACTTTAATCAGTCTTCTCTTGTCTATGTAGTACACTGCTGTAATTAGATTTAATGGGTTCTCCCGTCTCGAAGTCTGGCGTGTAGTACACTACAGCTGTAATTAGCTTTATTGAGTCTCTTTCTCTTGTTCCATCTGGAACCACAGTTGTAATTTCTTTATTGTGTCTTTTTTCACCATTCGGTGTGTATACACCGCAGTTGTACTTGCTTTATTGTCTTTCTCTGTCTTAATCTGGCGTTTAGTAAACCGTTAATTATTTTATCGAGTCTTTTTCTGTTGTCTTAATCTGGTGTAGTAACTGCAGTTATAATTAGCATTGTTCAGTCTTTTCTTTCAGCTCCATCTGGTGTGTACACTGTGCTATAATTAGCTTATTGAGTCTTTCGTCTTAATTTATGTGTAGCACACTATCATTGTATCACTTTGTTGACTTTCCTTCATTTGACCAGTACACTACAGTTTGAAATTAGCTTTATTGAGTCTTCTTTGTCTTGGTTTCTGCTGTGTAGTATACCATAGTTAATAGTTTATTGAGTCTTCTCGTCTTTACTGATGTGTAGTACACTGCAGCGTATTTGCCTATTGATTCGTCTCTTTGTCTTAATTGGGTGTAATGCACTGCAGTTGTTTGGGCGTTATTGACCTTCTTGTCTTATTCTGGTTTAGTGACACTGCAGTTGTAATTTAGTTAGTTTTTCTTGTCTTAAGACAAGACAAAGACTCAATAAAGATAATTACAACTGCAATGTACTACACACCAGATTAAGACAAGAGAAAGACTTAATAAAGCTAATTACAACTACAGGGTACTGCACACCATCTTAAGACAATAGAAAGACTCAATTAAGCTAATTACAACTGTAGTGTACTACACACCAGATTAATACAAGAGAAAGACTCTATAAAGCTAATTACAACTGTAGTGTACTACACACCAGATTAAGACAAGAGAAAGACTCAATAAAGCTAATTACAACTGTAGTGTACTACACACCAGATTAAGACAAGAGAAAGACCCAATAAAGTTAATTACAACTGTAGTGTATTACACACTAGAATAAGGCAAACGAAAGACTCAATAAAGCTAATTACAACTGTAGTGTACTACACACCAGATTAAGACAAGAGAAAGACTCAATAAAGTTAATTATAACTGTAGTGTACTACACACCAGATTAAGACAAGAGAAAGACCCAATAAAGCTAATTACAACTGTAGTGTACTACACATCAGATTAAGACAAGAGAAAGACTCAATAAAGCTAATTACAACTGCAGTGTACTACACACCAGATTAAGACAAGAGAAAGACTCAATAAAGCTAATTACAACTGTACTATACTACACACGAGATTAAGACAAGACAAAGACTCAATAAAGCTAATTACAACTGCAGTGTACTACTCACAAGATTAAGACAAGAGAAAGACTCAATAAAGCTAATTACAACTGTAGTGTACTACACACCAGATTAAGACAAGAGAAAGACTCAATAAAGCTAATTATAACTGTAGTGTACTACACACCAGATTAAGACAAGAGAAAGACTCAATAAAGCTAATTATAACTGTAGTGTACTACACACCAGATTAAGACAAGAGAAAGACTGAATAATGCTAATTATAACTGCAGTTACTACACACCAGATTAAGACAACAGAAAGACTCAATAAAGCTAATTACAACTGTAGTGCACTACACAATAGATTAAGACAAGAGAAAGACACAAAAAAGCTAATTACAACTGCAGTGTACTACACACCAGATTAAGACAAGAAAAAGACACAATAAAGAAAATTACAACTGCAGTTTACTACACACCAGATTAAGACAAGAGAAAGACTCAATAAAGCTAATTACAACTGCAGTGTACTACACACCAGATTAAGACAAGAGAAAGACTCAATAAATCTAATTACAACTGTAGTATACTTCACAGCAGATTAAGGCAAGACAAAGACTCAATAAAGCTAATTACAACTGCAATGTACTACACACCAGATTAAGACAAGAGAAAGACTCAATAAAGCTAATTACAACTGCAGTGTACTACACACCAGATTAAGACAAGAGAAAGACTCAATAAATCTAATTACAACTGTAGTGTACTTCTCACCAGATTAAGACAAGAGAAAGACTCAATAAAGCTAATTACAACTGTAGTGTACTACACACCAGATTAAGACAAGAGAAAGACTCAATAAAGTTAATTACAACTGTAGTGTACTACACACCAGATTAAGACAAGAGAAAGACTCAATAAAGCTAATTATAACTGTAGTGTATGAGACACCAGATTAAGACAAGAGAAAGACTCAATTAAGCTAAATTACAACTGCAGTGTACTACAAACCAGAATAAGACAATAGAAAGACTCTAATTACAACTGTAGTGTACTACACACCAGATTAAGACAAGAGAAAGACTCAATAAAGCTAATTACAACTGTAGTGTACTACACAATAGATTAAGACAAATGAAAGACTCAATAAAGCTAATTACAACTGTAGTGTACTACACTCCAGATGAAGACAAAAGAAAGACTCAATTAAGCTAAATTACAACTGCAGTGTACTACAAACCAGAATAAGACAATAGAAAGACTCAATAAAGCTAATTACAACTGTAGTGTACTACCCACCAGATTAAGACAAGAGAAAGATTCAATAAAGCTAATTACGACAGTAGTGTACTACACACCAGATTAAGTGAAGAGAAAGACTCAATAACGCTAATTACAACTGCAGTGTACTACACACCAGATTAAGACAAGAGAAAGACTCAATAAAGCTAATTACAACTGCAGTGTACTACACACCAGATTAAGACAAGAGAAAGACTCAATAAAGCTAATTACAACTGCAGTGTACTACAGACCAGAATAAAACAAGACAAAGACTCAATAAAGCTAATTACAACTGCAATGTACTACACACCAGATTAAGACAAGAGAAAGACTCAATAAAGCTAATTACAACTGCAGTGTACTACACACCAGATTAAGACAAGAGAAAGACTCAATAAAGCTAATTACAACTGTAGTGAACTAGACACCAGATTAAGACAAGAGAAAGACTCAATAAAGCTAATTACAACTGTAGTGTACTACACACCAGATTAAGACAAGAGAAAGACTCAATAAAGCTAATTACAACTGTAGTATACTACACTCCATATTAAGACAAGAGAAAGACTCAATAAAGCTAATTACAACTGTAGTGTACTGCACTCTAGATTAAGAAAAACGAAAGACTCAATAAAGCTAATTACAACTGTTGTGTGCTACACACCAGAAGAAGATAAGAAAAGACTCAGTAAAGAGAATTACAATAGTAGTGTACTACACAGCAGATTAAACAAGAGAAAGAATCAATAAAGCTAATTACAACAGTAGTGTACTACACACCAGATTAAGACAAGAGAAAGACTCAATAAAGCTAATTATAACTGTAGTGTACTACACACCAGATTAAGACAAGAGAAAGACTCAATAAAGCTAATTACAACTGTAGTTTACTAAACACCAGATTAAGACAAGAGAAAGACACAATAAAGCTAAGTACAACTGCAGTGTACTACACACCAGATTAAGACAAGAAAAAGACACAATAAAGAAAATTACAACTGTAGTTTACTACACTAGATTAGTACAAGAGAAAGACTCAATAAAGCTAATTACAACTGTAGTGTACTACACACCAGATTAAGACAAGAGAAAGACTCAATAAAGCTAATTACAACTGTAGTGTACTACACACCAGACTGAGACAGGAGAAAGACCCATTAAATCTAATTACAACTGTAGTGTACTACACATAAGATTAAGACAAGAGAAAGACTGATTAAAGCTAATTACAACTGTAGTTTACTAAACACAAGATTAAGAGAAGAGAAAGACTCAATAAAGTTAATTATAACTGTAGTGTACTACACGCCAGATTAAGACAAGAGAAAGACTCAATAAAGCTAATTACAACTGTAGTGTACTACACACCAGATTAAGACAGGAGAAAGACTCAATAAAGCTAATTACAACTGTAGTGTACTACACACCAGATTAAGACAGGAGAAAGACTCAATAAAGCTAATTACAACTGCAGTGTACTACACACCAGATTAAGACAAGAGAAAGACTCAATAAAGCTAATTACAACTGCAGTGTACTACACACCAGATTAAGACAAGAGAAAGACTCAAAAAAGCTAATTACAACTGTAGTGAACTACTCACAAGATTAAGACAAGATAAAGACTCAATAAAGCTAATTACAACTGCAGTGTACTACACACCAGATTAAGCCAAGAGTAAGACTCAATAAAACTAATTACAACTGCAGTGTACTACTTACCAGATTAAGACAAGAGAATGACTCAATAAAGCTAATTACAACTGTAGTTTACTAAACACAAGATTAAGAGAAGAGAAAGACTCAATAAAGCTAATTATAACTGTAGTGTACTACACGCCAGATTAAGACAAGAGAAAGACTCAATAAAGCTAATTACAACTGCAGTATACTACACACCAGATTAAGACAAGAGAAAGACTCAATAAAGCTAATTACAACTGTAGTGTACTACACACCAGATTAAGACAAGAGAAAGACTCAATAAATCTAATTACAACTGTAGTGTACTACACATACGATTAAGACAAGAGAAAGACTCAATAAAGCTAATTACAACTGTAGTGTACTACACACCAGATTAAGACAAGAGAAAGACTCAATAAAGCTAATTACAACTGCAGTGTACTACACACCAGATTAAGACAAGAGAAAGACTCAATAAAGCTAATTACAACTGCAGTGTACTACACACCAGATTAAGACAAGAGAAAGACTCAAAAAAGCTAATTACAACTGTAGTGTACTACACACCAGATTAAGACAAGAGAAAGACTCAATAAAGCTAATTACAACTGTAGTGTACTACACACCAGATTAAGACAAGAGAAAGACTCAATAAAGCTAATTACAACTGTAGTGTACTGCACTGTAGATTAAGAGAAGAGAAAGACTCAATAAAGCTAATTACAACTGTAGTGTACTACACACCAGATTAAGACAAGAGAAAGACTCAATAAAGCTAATTACAACTGTAGTGTACTACACACCAGATTAAGACAAGAGAAAGACTCAATAAAGCTAATTATAACTGTAGTGTACTACACACCAGATTAAGACAAGAGAAAGACTTAATAATGCTAATTACAACTGCAGAGTACTGCATACCAGATTAAGACAAGAGAAAGACTCAATAAAGCTAATTACAACTGCAGTGTACTACACACCAGATAAAGACAAGAGAAAGACTCAATAATGCTAATTACAACTGTAGTGTACGACACACCAGATTAAGACAAGAGAAAGACTCAATAAAGCTAATTACAACTGTAGTGCACTACACAACAGATTAAGACAAGAGAAAGACTCAATAAAGCTAAACACAACTGCAGTGTACTACACACCAGATAAAGACAAGAGAAAGACTCAATTAAGCTAATTACAACTGTAGTGTACTACACACCAGAATAAGACAATAGAAAGACTCAATAAAGCTTATTACAACTGTAGTGTACAACACACCAGATTAAGACAAGAGAAAGACTCAATAAAGCTTATTACAACTGTAGTGTACAACACACCAGATTAAGACAAGAGAAAGACTCAATAAAGCTAATTACAACTGTAGTGTACTACAAATCAGATTAAGACAAGATAATGACTCAATAAAGCTAATTACAACTGTAGTGTACTACACACCAGATTAAGACAAGAGAAAGACTCAATAAAGCTAATTACAACTGCAGTGTACTACACAGCAAATTAAGACAAGAGAAAGACTCAATAAAGCTAATTAGAACTGCAGTGTACTACACACCAGATTAAGACAAGAGAAAGACTCAATAAAGCTAATTACAACTGTAATGTACTACTCACCAGATTAAGACAAGAGAAAGACTCAATAAAGCTAATTACAACTGCAGTGTACTACACACCAGATTAAGACAAGAGAAAGACTCAATAAAGCTAATTACAACTGTAATGTACTACTCACCAGATTAAGCCAAGAGTAAGACTCAATAAAACTAATTACAACTGCAGTGTACTACACACCAGATTAAGACAAGAAAAAGACTCAATAAAGCTAATTATAACTGTAGTGTACTACACACCAGATTAAGACAAAAGAAAGACTTAATAATGCTAATTACAACTGCAGTGTACTGCACACCAGATTAACACAAGAGAAAGACTCAATAAAGCTAATTACAACTGCAGTGTACTACTCAACAGATTAACACAAGAGAAAGACTCAATAAAGCTAATTACAACTGTAGTGCACTACACAACAGATTAAGACAAGAGAAAGACTCAATAAAGCTAAATACAACTGCAGTGTACTACACACCAGATAAAGACAAGAGAAAGACTCAATAAAGCTAATTACAACTGTAGTGTACTACACACCAGATTAAGACAAGAGAAAGACTCAATAAAGCTAATTATAACTGTAGTGTACTACACACCAGATTAAGACAAGAGAAAGACTCAATAAAGCTAATTACAACTGTAGTGTACTACACACCAGATTAAGACAAGAGAAAGACTCAATAAAGCTAATTACAACTGCAGTATACTACACACCAGATTAAGACAAGAGAAAGACTCAATAAAGCTAATTACAACTGTAGTGTACTACCCACCAGATTAAGACAAGAGAAAGACTCGATAAAGCTAATTACAACTGCAGTGTACTACACACCAGATTAAGACAAGAGAAAGACTCAATAAAGCTAATTACAACTGTAGTGTACTACACACCAGATTAAGACAAGAGAAAGACTCAATAAAGCTAATTACAACTGTAGTGTAGTACACACCAGATTAAGACCTGAAAATGACTCAATAAAGCTAATTACAACTGCAGTGTACTACACACCAGATTAAGACAAGAGAAAGACACAATAAAGCAAATTACACATGTAGTATACTACACACCAGATTAAGACAAGAGAAAGACTCAATAAAGCTAATTACAACTGTAGTGTACTATACAACAGATTAAGACAAGAGAAAACTCAGCAAAGCTAATTACAAATGCAGTGTACTACAAACCAGATTAAGACAAAAGAAAGACTCAATTAAGCTAATTATAACTGTAGTGTACTACACAGCAGATTAAGACAAGAGAAAGACTCAATAAAGCTAATTACAACTGTAGTGTACTACACACCAGATTAAGACAAGAGAAAGACTCAATAAAGCTAATTACAACTGTAGTGTACTACACACCAGATTAAGACAAGATAAAGACTCAATAAAGCTAATTACAACTGTAGTGTACTACACACTAGATTAAGACAAATGAAAGACTCAATAAATCTAATTACAACTGTAGTGTACTACACACCAGATTAAGACAAGAGAAAGACTCAATAAAGCTAATTACAACTGTAGTGTACTACACAACAAATATGTAGACAAGAGAAAGACTCAATAAAGCTAAATACAACTGCAGTGTACTACACACTAGATTAGGACAAGAGAAAGACTCAATAAAGCTAATTACAACTGTAGTGTACTACACACCAGAATGAGACAGGAGAAAGACCCAATAAATCAAATTACAACTGTAGTGTAATACACATACGATTAAGACAAGAGAAAGACTGATTAAAGCTAATTACAACTGTAGTGTACTACACACCAGATTAAGAAAAGAGAAAGACTCAATAAAGGTAATTATAACTGTAGTGTACTACAAACCAGATTAAGACAAGATAAAGACTCAATAAAGCTAATTACAACTGCAGTGTACTACACAGTAGATTAGGACAAGAGAAAGACTCAATAAAGCTAATTACAACTGTAGTGTACTACAAACCAGATTAAGACAAGATAAAGACTCAATAAAGCTAATTACAACTGTAGTGCACTCAGAACAGATTAAGACAAGAGAAAGACTCAATAAAGCTAAATACAACTGCAGTGTACTACACAGTAGATTAAGACAAGAGAAAGACTCTAATTACAACTGTAGTGTACTACACACTAGATTAAGACAAACGAAAGACTCAATAAAGATAATTAAAACTGTTGTGTACTACCCACCAGATTAAGACAAGAGAAAGACTCAATAAAGCTAATTACAACTGTAGTGTACTACATTCCAGATTACGACAAGAAAAAGACTCAATAAAGCTAATTACAACTGCAGTGTACTACACACCAGATAAAGACAAGAGAAAGACTCAATAAAGCTAATTACAACTGTAGTGTACGACACACCAGATTAAGAGAAGAGAAAGACTCAATAAAGCTAACTACAATTGTAGTTTACTACACACCAGATTAAGACAAGAGAAAGACTCAATAAAGCTAATTACAACTGAAGTGTACTACAAACCAGAATAAGACAAGAGAAAGACTCATAAAGCTAATTACAGCTGTAGTGTACTACACACTAGATTAAGACAAATGAAAGACTCAATAAAGCTAATTACAACTGTAGTGTACTACACACCAGATTAAGACAAGAGAAAGACTCAGTAATGCTAATTACAACTACAGTGTACTACCAACCAGATGAAGACAAGAGAAAGACTCAATAAAGCTAATTACAACTGTAGTGTACTACACACCAGATTAAGACAAAAGAAAGACTTAATAATGCTAATTACAACTGCAGTGTACTGCACACCAGATTAACACAAGAGAAAGACTCAATAAAGCTAATTACAACTGTAGTGCACTACACAATAGATTAAGACAAGAGAAAGACTCAATAAAGCTAAATACAACTGCAGTGTACTACACACCAGATAAAGACAAGAGAAAGACTCAATAAAGCTAATTACAACTGCAGTGTACTACACACCAGAATAAGACAAGAGAAAGACTCAATAAAGCTAATTACAACTGTAGTGTACTACACACTAGATTAAGACAAACGAAAGACTCAATAAAGCTAATTACAACTGTAGTGTACTACACACCAGATTAAGACAAGAGAAAGACTCAATAAAGCTAATTACAACTGTAGTGTACTACACACCAGATGAAGACAAGAGAAAGACTCAGTAAAGCTAAATACAACTGCAGTGTACTACACACCAGATTAGGACAAGAGAAAGACTCAATAAAGCTAATTACAACTGTAGTGTACTACACAACAGATTAAGACAAGAGAAAGACTCAATAAAGCTAATTATAACTGTAGTGTACTACACACCAGATTAAGACAAGAGAAAGACTCAATAAAGCTAATTATAACTTTAGTGTACTACACACCAGATTAAGACAAGAGAAAGACTTAATAATGCTAATTACAACTGTAGTGTACTACACACCAGATTAAGACAAGAGAAAGACTCAATAAAGCTAATTACAACTGCAGTGTACTACTCACCACATTAAGACAAGAGACTCAATAAAGCTAATTACAACTGTAGTGTACTAGACACCAGATTAAGACAAGATAAAGACTCAATAAAGCTAATTACAACTGCAGTGTACTACACACCAGATAAAGACAAGAGAAAGACTCAATAAAGCTAAATACAACTGTAGTGTACTACATACCAGATTAAGAAAAGAGAAAGACTCAATAAAGCTAATTATAACTGTAGTGTACTACACACCAGATTAAGACAAGAGAAAGACTCAATAAAGCTAATTACAACTGTAGTGTACTACAAACTAGATTAAGACAAACAAAAGACTCAATAAAGCTAATTACAACTGTAGTGTACTACACACCAGATGAAGACAAGAGAAATACTCAATAAAGCTAAATACAACTGCAGTGTACTACCCACCAGATTAAGACAAGAGAAAGACTCGATAAAGCTAATTACAACTGCAGTGTACTACACACCAGATTAAGACAAGAGAAAGACTCAATAAAGCTAAGTACAACTGCATTATACTACCAACCAGATTAAAACAAGAGAAAGACTCAATAAAGCTAATTACAACTGTAGTGTACTACCCACCAGATTAAGACAAGAGAAAGACTCGATAAAGCTAATTACAACTGCAGTGTACTACACACCAGATTAAGACAAGATAAAGACTCAATAAAGCTAATTATAACTGTAGTGTACTACACACCAGATTAAGACAAGAGAAAGACTCAATAAAGCTAATTACAACTGTAGTGTACTACACATCAGATTAAGACAAGAGAAAGACACAATAAAGATAATTACAATTGTAGTGTACTACACACTAGATTAAGACAAATGAAAGACTGAATAAAGCTAATTACAACTGCAGTGTACCACACACCAGATTAAGACAAGAGACTCACTAAAGCTAATTACAACTGTACTTTACTACACATCAGATTAAGACAAGAGAAAGACTTAATAATGCTAATTACAACTGCAGTTACTACACACCATCTTAAGACAAGAGAAAGACTCAATAAAGCTAATTACAACTGTAGTGTACTACACACCAGATTAAGACAAGAGAAAGACACAATAAAGATAATTACAATTGTAGTGTACTACACACTAGATTAAGACAACAGAAAGACGTAGTAAAGCAAATTACAACTGTAGTGTACTACACACCAGATTAAGAGAAGAGAAAGACTCAATAAAGTTAATTATAACTGTAGTGTACTACACGCCAGATTGAAAGAGGAGAAAGACCAAATAAAGCAAATTATAACTGTAGTGTACTAGACATCAGATTAAGACGAGAGAAAGACTCAATAAAGCTAATTACAACTGTAGTTTACTACACACCAGATTAAGACAAGAGAAAGACACAATAAAGATAATTACAATTGTAGTGTACTACACACTAGATTAAGACAAGAGAAAGACTCAATAAAGCTAATTACAACTGCAGTGTACTACAAACTAGATTAAGACAAACAAAAGACTCAATAAAGCTAATTACAACTGTAGTGTACTACACACCAGATTAAGACAAGAGAAAGACTCAATAAAGCTAAGTACAACTGCAGTGTACTACACACCAGATTAAGACAAGAGAAAGACTCGATAAAGCTAATTACAACTGCAGTGTACTACACACCAGATTAAGACAAGAGAAAGACTCAATAAAGCTAAGTACAACTGCATTATACTACACACCAGATTAAAAAAGAGAAAGACTCAATAAATCTAATTAGAACTGCAGTGTACTACTCACCACATTAAGACAAGAGAAAGACTCAGTAGAGCTAATTACAACTGCAGTGTACTACACCAGATTAAGACAAGAGAAAGACTCAATAAAGCTAATTACAACTGTAGTGTACTACAAACTAGATTAAGACAAACAAAAGACTCAATAAAGCTAATTACAACTGTAGTGTACTACACACCAGATGAAGACAAGAGAAAGACTCAGTAAAGCTAATTATAACTGTAGTGTACTACACACCAGATTAAGACAAGAGAAAGACTCAATAAAGCTAATTACAACTGTAGTGTACTACACACCAGATTAAGACAAGAGAAAGACTCAATAAAGCTAATTACAACTGTAGTTTACTAAACACCAGATTAAGACAAGAGAAAGACACAATAAAGCTAAGTACAACTGCAGTGTACTACACACCAGATTAAGACAAGAAAAAGATACAATAAAGCAAATTACAACTGTAGTGTACTACACACCAGATTAAGACAAGAGAAAGACTCAATAAAGCTAATTACAACTGTAGGTCCTACACACCAGATTGAGACATGAGAAAGACCCAATAATGCTAATTACAACTGTAGTGTACTACACACAAGATTAAAAAAGAGAAAGACTCAATAAAGCTAACGACAACTGCAGTGTACTACACATATATTAAGACAAGAGAAAGACTCAATAAAGCTAATTACAACTGCAGTGTACTACACAGCAGATTAAGACAAGAGTAAGACTCAATAAAGCTAATTACAACTGTAGTACACTACACAGCAGATTAAGACAAGAGAAAGACTCAATAAAGATAATTACAACTGCAGTATACTACACACCAGATTAAGACAAGAGAAAGACTCAATAAAGCTAATTACAACTGTAGTTTACTAAACACAAGATTAAGAGAAGAGAAAGACTCAATAAAGCTAATTATAACTGTAGTGTACTACACACCAGATTAAGACAAGAGAAAGACTGAACAATGCTAATTACAACTGCAGTTACTACACACCAGATTAAGACAAGAGAAAGACTCAATAAAGCTAATTACAACTGTAGTGTACTACACACCAGATTAAGACAAGAGAAAGACCCAATAAAGCTAATTACAACTGTAGTGTACTACACATCAGATTAAGACAAGAGAAAGAATCAATAAAGCTAATTACAACAGTAGTGTACTACACACCAGATTAAGACAAGAGAAAGACTCAATAAAGCTAATTATAACTGTAGTGTACTACACACCAGATTAAGACAAGAGAAAGACTCAATAATGCTAATTACAACTGTAGTGTACTACACAGCAGATTAAACAAGAGAAAGAATCAATAAAGCTAATTACAACAGTAGTGTACTACACACCAGATTAAGACAAGAGAAAGACTCAATAAAGCTAATTACAACTGTAGTATACTACACAGCAGATTAAGACAAGAGAAAGACTCAATAAAGCTAATTATAACTGTAGTGTACTACACACCAGATTAAGACAAGAGAAAGACTGAATAATGCTAATTATAACTGCAGTTACTACACACCAGATTAAGACAACAGAAAGACTCAATAAAGCTAATTACAACTGTAGTTTACTAAACACCAGATTAAGACAAGAGAAAGACACAATAAAGCTAAGTACAACTGCAGTGTACTACACACCAGATTAAGACAAGAAAAAGACACAATAAAGAAAATTACAACTGCAGTTTACTACACACCAGATTAAGACAAGAGAAAGACTCAATAAAGCTAATTACAACTGTAGTGTACTACACACCAGATTAAGACAAGAGAAAGACTCAATAAAGCTAATTACAACTGTAGTGTACTACACATAAGATTAAGACAAGAGAAAGACTGATTAAAGTTAATTACAACTGCAGTGTACTACTCAACAGACAAAGACAAGAGAAAGACTCAATAAAGATAATTACAACTGTAGTGTAGTACACACCAGATTAAGACCTGAAAATGACTCAATAAAGCTAATTACAACTGCAGTGTACTACACACCAGATTAAGACAAGAGAAAGACTCAAAAAAGCTAATTACAACTGTAATGTACTACACACCAGATTAAGCCAAGAGTAAGACTCAATAAAGCTAATTACAACTGCAGTGTACTACACACCAGATTAAGACAAGAGAAAGACTCAAAAAAGCTAATTACAACTGTAGTGAACTACTCACAAGATTAAGACAAGAGAAAGACTCAATAAAGCTAATTACAACTGTAGTATATTACTCACCAGATTAAGACAAGAGAAAGAATCAATAAAGCTAATTACAACAGTAGTGTACTACACACCAGATTAAGACAAGAGAAAGACTCAATAAAGCTAATTATAACTGTAGTGTACTACACACCAGATTAAGACAAGAGAAAGACTGAATAATGCTAATTATAACTGCAGTTACTACACACCAGATTAAGACAACAGAAAGACTCAATAAAGCTAATTACAACTGTAGTGTACTACACACCAGATTAAGACAAGAGAAAGACTCAATAAAGCTAATTATAACTGTAGTGTACTACACAACAGATTAAGACAAGAGAAAGACTCAATAAAGCTAAACACAACTGCAGTGTACTACACACCAGATAAAGACAAGAGAAAGACTCAATAATGCTAATTACAACTGTAGTGTACGACACACCAGATTAAGACAAGAGAAATACTCAATAAAGCTAATTATAACTGTAGTGTACTACACAGCAGATTAAGATGAGAGAAAGACTCAATAAAGCTAATTACAACTGCAGTGTACTACACACCAGATTAAGACAAGAGAAAGACTCAATAAAGCTAATTACAACTGTAGTGTACTACACACCATATTAAGACAAGAGAAAGACTCAATAAAGCTAATTACAACTGCAGTATACTGCACACCAGATTAAGACAAGAGAAAGACTCAATAAAGCTAATTACAACTGCAGTGTACTACACACCAGATTAAGACCTGAAAATGACTCAATAAAGCTAATTACAACTGCAGTGTACTACACACCAGATTAAGACAAGAGAAAGACTCAAAAAAGCTAATTACAACTGTAGTGTACTTCTCACCAGATTAAGACAAGAGAAAGACTCAATAAAGCTAATTACAACTGTAGTGTACTACACACCAGATTAAGACAGGAGAAAGACTCAATAAAGCTAATTACAACTACAGTGTACTGCACACCAGCTTAAGACAATAGAAAGACTCAATAAAGCTAATTACAACTATAGTGCACTACACACCAGATTAAGACAAGAAAAAGACTCAATAAAGCTAATTACAACTGCAATGTACTACACACCAGATTAAGACAAGAGAAAGACTTAATAAAGCTAATTACAACTACAGGGTACTGCACACCAGATTAAGACAAGAGAAAGACTCAATAAAGCTAATTACAACTGCAGTGTACTACACACCAGATTAAGACAAGAGAAAGACTCAATAAAGCTAATTACAACTGCAGTGTACTACACACCAGATTAAGACAAGAGAAAGACTCAATAAAGCTAATTACAACTGTAGTGTACTACAAACTAGATTAAGACAAGAGAAAGACTCAATAAAGCTAATTACAACTGTAGTGTACTACACACTAGATTAAGACAAGAGAAAGACTCAATAAAGCTAATTACAACTGTAGTGTACTACACACCAGATGAAGACAAGAGAAAGACTCAGTAAAGCTAATTACAACTGCAGTGTACTACACACCAGATTAAGACAAGAGAAAGAATCAATAAAGCTAATTACAACAGTAGTGTACTACACACCAGATTAAGACAAGAGAAAGACTCAATAAAGCTAATTATAACTGTAGTGTACTACACACCAGATTAAGATAAGAGAAAGACTCAATAAAGCTAATTATAACTGCAGTTACTACACACCAGATTAAGACAACAGAAAGACTCAATAAAGCTAATTACAACTGTAGTTTACTAAACACCAGATTAGGACAAGAGAAAGACACAATAAAGCTAAGTACAACTGCAGTGTACTACACACCAGATTAAGACAAGAGAAAGACTCAATAAAGCTAATTACAACTGTAGTGTACTACACACCAGATTAAGACAAGAGAAAGACTCAATAAAGATAATTAGAACTGCAATGTACTACACCAGATTAAGACAAGAGAAAGACTCAATAAAGCTAATTACAACTGTAGTGTACTACACCAGATTAAGACAAGAGAAAAACTCAATAAAGCTAATTACAACTGCAGTGTACTACACACCAGATTAAGACAAGAGAAAGACTCAATGAAGGTAATTACAACTGCAGTATACTACAGACCAGAATAAGACAAGAGAAAGACTCAATAAAGCTAATTACAACTGCAGTGTACTACACACCAGATTAAGACAAGAGAAAGACTCAATAAAGCTAATTACAACTGTAGTGTACTACACACCAGATTAAGACAAGAGAAAGACTCAATAAAGCTAATTATAACTGTAGTGTACTACACACCAGATTAAGACAATAGAAAGACTCTAATTACAACTGTAGTGTACTACACACCAGATAAAGACAAGAGAAAGACTCAATAAAGCTAATTACAACTGTAGTGTACGACACACCAGATTAAGAGAAGAGAAATACTCAATTAAGCTAAATTACAACTGAAGTGTACTACAAACCAGATTAAGACAAGATAAAGACTCAATAAAGCTAATTACAACTGAAGTGTACTACAAACCAGAATAAGACAAGAGAAAGACTCATAAAGCTAATTACAGCTGTAGTGTACTACACACTAGATTAAGACAAACGAAAGACTCAATAAAGCTAATTACAACTGTAGTGTACTACACACCAGATTAAGACAAGAGAAAGACTCAATAAAGCTAATTACAACTGTAGTGTACTACACACCAGATTAAGACAAGAGAAAGACTCAATAAAGCTAATTACAACTGCAGTGTACTACTCACAAGATTAAGACAAGAGAAAGACTCAATAAAGCTAATTACAACTGTAGTGTACTTCTCACCAGATTAAGACAAGAGAAAGACTCAATAAAGATAATTACAACTGTTGTGTACTACACACCAGATTAAGAAAAGAGAAAGACTCAATAAAGCTAATTAGAACTGCAGTGTACTACACAACAAATTAAGACAAAATAAATAGTCAATAAAGGTAATTACAACTGTGGTGTACTACACAACAGATTAAGAGAAAAGAAAGACTCAATAAAGCTAATTACAACTGCTTTGTACTACACTCCAGATTAAGACAAGAGAAAGACTCATTTAAGCTAAATTACAACTGCAGTGCACTACACACCAGAATAAGACAAGAGAAAGACTCAATAAGGCTAATTACAACTGCAGTGTACTACAAACCAGATTAAGACAAGAGAATGACTCAATAAAGATAATTACACCAGTAGAGTACTACACATCAGATTAAGACAAGAGAAAGACTCAATAAAGCCAATTACAACAGTAGTGTACTACACACCAGATTAAGAGAAGAGAAAGACACAATAAAGCTAATTACAACTGTAGTATATTACTCACCAGATTAAGACAAGAAAAAGACACAATAAAGCAAATTACACATGTAGTATACTACAAACCAGATTAAGACAAGAGAAAGACTCAATAAAGCTAATTACAACTGTAGTGTACTACACACCAGATTAAGACAGGAGAAAGACTCAATAAAGCTAATTACAACTACAGTGTACTGCACACCAGCTTAAGACAATAGAAAGACTCAATTAAGCTAAATTACAACTGCAGTGTACTACACAACAGATTAAGAAAAGAGAAAGACTCAATAAAGCTAATTACAACTGCAGTGTACTACACACCAGATTAAGACAAGAGTAAGACTCAATAAAGCTAATTACAACTGTAGTGTACTACAGACCAGAATAAAACAAGACAAAGACTCAATAAATCTAATTACAACTGCAATGTACTACACACCAGATTAAGACAAGAGAAAGACTCAATAAAGATAATTAGAACTGCAGTGTACTACTCACCAGATTAAGAAAAGAGAAAGACTTAATAAAGCTAATTACAGATTTAGTGTACTACACAACAGATTAAGAAAAGAGAAAGACTCAATAAAGCTAATTACAACTGCAGTGTACTACACAACAGATTAAGACAAGAGAAAGACTCAATGAAGGTAATTACAACTGCAGTATACTAGACACCAGATGAAGACAAGAGAAAGATTCAATTATTCTAAATTACAACTGCAGTGTACTACAAACCAGAATAAGACAAGAGAAAGATTCAATAAAGCTAATTACAACTGCAGTGCACTACACACCAGATTAAGACAAGAGACAGACTCAATAAAGCAAATTACAACTGCAGTGTACTACACATCAGATAAAGACAAGAGAAAGACTCAATAAAGCTAATTACAACTGTAGTATACTACACAGCAGATTAAGACAAGAGAAAGACTTAATAAAGCTAATTACAACTGTAGTGTACTACACAGCAAATTAAGACAAGAGAAAGACTCAATAAAGCTAATTAAAACTGTAGTGTACTACACACCAGATTAAGACAAGAGAAAGACTCAATAAAGCTAAGTACAACAACTGCAGTGTACTACACACCAGATTAAGACAAGAGAAAGACTCAATAAAGCTAATTACAACTGTAGTGTACTACACACCAGATTAAGACAAGAGAAAGACTCAATAAAGCTAATTACAACTGTAGTGTACTACACACCAGATTGAGACAGGAGAAAGACCCAATAAAGCAAATTACAACTGTAGTGTACTACACATCAGATTAAGACAAGAGAAAGACTGATTAAAGTTAATTACAACTGTAGTGTACTACACACAAGATTAAAAGAAGAGAAAGACTCAATAAAGCTAACTACAACTGCAGTGTACTACACATAGATTAAGACAAGAGAAAGACTCAATAAAGCTAATTACAACTGCAGTGTACTACTCACAAGATTAAGACAAGAGGAAGACTCAATAAAGCTAATTAGAACTGCAGTGTACTACTCACCACATTAAGACAAGAGAAAGACTCAATAAAGCTAATTACAACTGTAGTGTACTAGACACCAGATTAAGAAAAGAGAAAGACTCAATAAAGTTAATTACAACTGCAGTGTACTACTCAACAGACAAAGACAAAAGAAAGACTCAATAAAGCTAATTACAACTGCTTTGTACTACACTCAATATTAAGACAAGAGAAAGACTCAATAAAGCTAATTACAACTGTAGTGTATTACACACTAGATTAAGACAAACGAAAGACTCAATAAAGCTAATTACAACTGTAGTGTACTACACACCAGATTAAGACAAGAGAAAGACTCAATAAAGCTAATTACAACTGTAGTGTACTACACACCAGATTAAGACAAGAGAAAGACTCAATAAAGCTAATTACAACTGTAGTGTACTACACACCAGATGAAGACAAGAGAAAGACTCAGTAAAGCTAAATACAACTGCAGTGTACTACACACCAGATTAGGACAAGAGAAAGACTCAATAAAGCTAATTACAACTGTAGTGTACTACACAACAGATTAAGATAAGAGAAAGACTCAATAAAGCTAACTATAACTTTAGTGTACTACACACCAGATTAAGACAAGAGAAAGACTTAATAATGCTAATTACAACTGCAGTGTACTGCACACCAGATTAAGACAAGAGAAAGAATCAATAAAGCAAATTACAACTGTAGTGTACTATACAACAGATTAAGACAAGAGAAAACTCAGCAAAGCTAATTACAAATGCAGTGTACTACAAAGCAGATTAAGACAAGAGAAATACTCAATTAAGCTAAATTACAACTGCAGTGTACTACAAACTAGATTAAGACAAACAAAAGACTCAATAAAGCTAATTACAACTGTAGTGTACTACACACCAGATGAAGACAAGAGAAATACTCAATAAAGCTAAATACAACTGCAGTGTACTACCAACCAGATTAAAACAAGAGAAAGACTCAATAAAGCTAATTACAACTGCAGTGTACTACACACCAGATTAAGACAAGAGAAAGACTCAATAAAGCTAATTACAACTGTAGTGTATTACACACTAGATTAAGACAAACGAAAGACTCAGTAAAACTAATTACAACTGTAGTGTACTACACACCAGATGAAGACAAGAGAAAGACCCAGTAAAGCTAATTACAACTGTAGTGTACTACACAACAGATTAAGACAAGAGAAAGACTCAATAAAGCTAATTATAACTGTAGTGTACTACACACCAGATTAAGATAAGAGAAAGACTCAATAAAGCTAACTATAACTTTAGTGTACTACACAACAGATTAAGACAAGAGAAAGACTCAATAAGGCTAATTACAACTGTAGTGTACTACAAACCAGAATAAGACAAGAGAAAGACTCTAATTACAACTGTAGTGTACTACACACTAGATTAAGACAAACGAAAGACTCAATAAAGATAATTAAAACTGTTGTGTACTACACACCAGATGAAGACAAGAGAAATACTCAATAAAGCTAAATACAACTGCAGTGTACTACCCACCAGATTAAGACAAGAGAAAGACTCAATAAAGCTAATTACAACTGTAGTGTACTACATACCAGATTACGACAAGAAAAAGACTCAATAAAGCTAATTACAACTGCAGTATACTACACACCAGATTAAAAAAAGAGAAAGACTCAATTAAGCTAAATTACAACTGCAGTGTACTACAAACCAGAATACCACAAGAGAAAGACTCAATAAAGCTAATTAGAACTGCAGTGCACTACACACCAGATTAAGACAAGAGACAGACTCAATAAAGCTAATTACAACTGCAGTGTACTACATACCAGATAAAGACAAGAGTAAGACTCAATAAAGGTAATTACAACTGCAGTATACTACACAGCAGATTAAGACAAGAGTAAGACTCAATAAAGCTAATTACAACTGTAGTACACTACACACCAGATTAAGACAAGAGAAAGACTCAATAAAGCTAATTACAACTGTAGTGTACTACACACCAGATTAAGACAAGAGAAAGACTCAATAAAGCTAATTACAACTGTAGTGTACTACACACCAGATTAAGACAAGAGAAAGACTCAATAAAGCAAATTACAACTGTAGTGTACTACACACCAGATTAAGACAAGAGAAAGACTCAATAAAGCTAATTACAACTGTAGTGTGCTGCACACCAGATTAAGACAAGAGAAAGACTCAATAAAGCTAATTACAACTGCAGTGTACTACACACCAGATTAAGACAAGAGAAAGACTCAATAAAACTAATTACAACTGCAGTGTACTACTTACCAGATTAAGACAAGAGAATGACTCAATAAAGCTAATTACAACTGCAGTGTACTACACACCAGATTAAGACAAGAGAAAGACTCAAAAAAGCTAATTACAACTGTAGTGAACTACACACCAGATTAAGACAAGAGAAAGACTCAATAAAGCTAATTACAACTGTAGTGTACTACACACCAGATTAAGACAAGAGAAAGACTCAATAAAGCTAATTACAACTGCAGTGTACTACACACCAGATTAAGACAAGAGAAAGACTCAATAAAGCTAATTACAACTGCAGTGTACTACACACCAGATTAAGACAAGAGAAAGACTCAATAAAGCTAATTACAACTGTAGTGTACTACACACCAGATGAAGACAAGAGAAATACTCAATAAAGCTAATTACAACTGCAGTGTACTACACACCAGATTAAGACAAGAGAAAGACTCAATAAAGCTAATTACAACTGTAGTGTATTACACACGAGCTTAAGGCAACAGAAAGACTCAATAAAGCTAGTTGGAAATGCGGTGTAGTACACACCAGATTAAGATAAGAGAAAGACTCAATAAAGCTAATTACAACTGTAGTGTACTACACAACAGATTAAGACAAGAGAAAGACTCAATAAAGGTAATTATAACTGTAGTGTACTACAAACCAGATTAAGACAAGATAAAGACTCAATAAAGCTAATTACAACTGTAGTGTACTACACACCAGATTAAGACAAGAGAAAGACTTAATAAAGCTAATTACAACTGCAGTGTACTACACACCAGATTAAGCGAAGAGAAAGACTCAATAACGCTAATTACAACGGCAGTGTACTACACACCAGATTAAGACAAGAGAAAGACTCAATAAATCTAATTACAACTGCAGTGTACTACACACCAGATTAAGACAAGAGAAAGACTCAATAATGCTAATTACAACTGTAGTTTGCTACACACCAGATTAAGACAAGAGAAAGACACAATAAAGCTAATTACAACTGCAGTGTACTACACAACAGATTAAGACAAGAGAAAGACTCAATAAAGCTAATTACAACTGTAGTGTACTACACACCAGATTAAGACAAGAGAAAGACTCAATAAAGCTAATTACAACTGTAGTGTACTACACACCAGATTAAGACAAGAGAAAGACTCAATAAAGCTAATTACAACTGCAGTGTACTACACACCAGATTAAGACAAGAGAAAGACTCAATAAAGCTAATTACAACTGTAGTGTACTACACACCAGATTAAGACAAGAGAAAGACTCAATAAAGCTAATTACAACTGCAGTGTACTACACACCAGATTAAGACAAGAGAAAGACTCAATAAAGCTAATTACAACTGTAGTGTACTACACACCAGATTAAGACAAGAGAAAGACTCAATAAAGCTAATTACAACTGTAGTGTACTACACACCAGATTAAGACAAGAGAAAGACTCAATAAAGCTAAATACAACTGCAGTGTACTACACACCAGATTAAGTGAAGAGAAAGACTCAATAAAGCTAATTACAACTGCAGTGTACTACACACCAGATTAAGACAAGAGAAAGACTCAAAAAAGCTAATTACAACTGTAGTGTACTACACACCAGATTAAGACAAGAGAAAGAATCAATAAAGCTAATTATAACTGTAGTGTACTACAAACCAGATTAAGACAAGATAAAGACTCAATAAAGCTAATTACAACTGTAGTGCACTCAGAACAGATTAAGACAAGAGAAAGACTCAATAAAGCTAATTACAACTGTAGTGTACTACACACCAGACTAAGACAGGAGAAAGACTCAATAAAGCTAATTACAACTGTAGTGTACTACACACCAGATTAAGACAAGAGAAAGACTCAATAAAGCTAATTACAACTGCAGTGTACTACACACCAGATTAAGACAAGAGAAAGACTCAATAAAGCTAATTACAACTGTAGTGTACTACACACCAGATTAAGACAAGAGAAAGACTCAATAAAGCTAATTACAACTGCAGTGTACTACACACCAGATTAAGACAAGAGAAAGACTCAATAAAGCTAATTACAACTGTAGTGTACTACACACCAGATTAAGACAAGAGAAAGACTCAATAAAGCTAATTACAACTGCAGTGTACTACACACCAGATTAAGACAAGAGAAAGACTCAATAAATCTAATTACAACTGTAGTGTACTACACACCAGATTAAGACAAGAGAAAGACTCAATAAAGCTAATTACAACTGCAGTGTACTACACACCAGATTAAGACAAGAGAAAGACTCAATAAAGCTAATTAGAACTGCAGTGTTCTACTCACCAGATTAAGACAAGAGAAAGACTCAATAAAGCTAATTACAACTGTAGTGTACTACACACCAGATTAAGACAAGAGAAAGACTCAATAAAGCTAATTACAACTGTAGTGTACTACACACCAGATTAAGACAGGAGAAAGACTCAATAAAGCTAATTACAACTACAGTGTACTAGACACCAGATTAAGAAAAGAGAAAGATTCAATAAAGTTAATTACAACTGCAGTGTACTACTCAACAGACAAAGACAAGGGAAAGACTCAATAAAGCTAATTACAACTGTAGTGTACTACACACTAGATTAAGACAAATGAAAGACTCAATAAATCTAATTACAACTGTAGTGTACTACACACCAGATTAAGACAAACGAAAGACTCAATAAAGCTAATTACAACTGTAGTGTACTACACACCAGATGAAGACAAGAGAAAGACTCAGTAAAGCTAAATACAACTGCAGTGTACTACACACTAGATTAGGACAAGAGAAAGACTCAATAAAGCTAATTACAACTGTAGTGTACTACACACCAGATTAAGACAAGAGAAAGACTCAATAAAGCTAAATATAACTGCAGTGTACTACACACCAGATTAAGATAAGAGAAAGACTCAATAAAGCTAACTATAACTTTAGTGTACTACACACCAGATTAAGACAAGAGAAAGACTTAATAATGCTAATTACAACTGCAGTGTACTGCACACCAGATTAAGACAAGAGAAAGACTCAATAAATCTAATTACAACTGCAGTCTACTACACACCAGATTAAGACAAGAAACAGACTCAATAAAGCTAATTACAACTGCAATGTACTACACACCAAATAAAGACAAGAGAAAGACTCAATAAAGCTAATTACAGCTGTAGTATACTACACAGCAGATTAAGACAAGAGAAAGACTCAATAAAGCTAATTACAACTGTAGTATGCTACACAGCAGATTAAGACAAGAGAAAGACTCATTAAATCTAATTACAACTGTAGTGTACTACACCAGATTAAGGCAAGAGAAAGAATCAATAAAGCTAATTACAACAGTAGTGTACTACACACCAGATTAAGACAAGAGAAAGACTTAATAAAGCTAGTTACAACTGTAGTGCACTACACAGCAAATTAAGAAAAGAGAAAAACTCAATAAAGCTAATTAAAACTGTAGTGTACAACACAGCACATTAAGACACGAGAAAGACTCAATAAAGCTAATTACAACTATAGTTTACTAAACACCAGATTAAGACAAGAGAAAGAATCAATAAAGCTAATTACAACTATAGTTTACTAAACACCAGATTAAGACAAGAGAAAGTCACAATAAAGCTAAGTACAACTGCAGTGTACTACACACCAGATTAAGACAAGAGAAAGTCACAATAAAGCTAAGTACAACTGCAGTGTACTACACACCAGATTAAGACAAGAAAAAGACGCAATAAAGCAAATTACAACTGTAGTGTATTACACACCAGATTAAGACAAGAGAAAGACTCAATAAAGCTAATTACAACTGTAGTGTACTACACACCAGATGAAGACAAGAGAAATACTCAATAAAGCTAAATACAACTGCAGTGTACTACCAACCAGATTAAAACAAGAGAAAGACTCAATAAAGCTAATTACAACTGTAGTGTACTACCCACCAGATTAAGACAAGAGAAAGACTCAATAAAGCTAAGTACAACAACTGCAGTGTACTACACACCAGATTAAGACAAGATAAAGACTCAATAAAGCTAATTATAACTGTAGTGTACTACACACTAAATTAAGACAAACGAAAGACTCAATAAAGCTAATTACAACTGCAGTGTACTACACACCAGATTAAGACAAGATAAAGACTCAATAAAGCTAATTATAACTGTAGTGTACTACACACCAGATTAAGACAAGAGAAAGACTCGATAAAGCTAATTACAACTGCAGTGTACTACACACCAGATTAAGACAAGAGAAAGACTCAATAAAGCTAAGTACAACTGTAGTGTACTACACACCAGATTAAGACAAGAGAAAGACTCAATAAAGCTAATTACAACTGCAGTGTACTACACACCAGATTAAGACAAGAGAAAGACTCAATAAAGCTAATTACAACTGTAGTGTACTACACCAGATTAAGACAAGAGAAAGACTCAATAAAGCTAACTATAACTGTAGTGTACTACACACCAGATTAGGACAAGAGAAAGACTCAATAAAGCTAATTAGAACTGTAATGTACTACAGAAGAGATTAAGACAAGAGAAAGACTCAATAAAGCTAATTATAACTGTAGTGTACTACACACCAGATTAAGATAAGAGAAAGACTCAATAAAGCTAACTATAACTTTAGTGTACTACACACCAGATTAAGACAAGAGAAAGACAAAATAAAGTTAATTACAACTGTAGTGTACTACTCAACAGATTAAGACAAGAGAAAGACTCAATAAAGCTAATTATAACTGTAGTGTACTACACACCAGATTAAGATAAGAGAAAGACTCAATAAAGCTAACTATAACTTTAGTGTACTACACTACACTCCATATTAAGACAAGAGAAAGACTCAATAAAGCTAATTACAACTGTAGTGTACTACACACCAGATTAAGACAAGAGAAAGACAAAATAAAGTTAATTACAACTGTAGTGTACTACTCAACAGATTAAGACAAGAGAAAGACGCAATAAATCTAATTACAACTGCAGTCTACTACACAACATATTAATACAAGAGAAAGAATCAATAAAGCAAATTACAACTGTAGTGTACTATACAACAGATTAAGACAAGAGAAAGACTCAATAAAGCTAATTACAACTGTAGTGTACTATACAACAGATTAAGACAAGAGAAAACTCAGCAAAGCTAATTACAAATGCAGTGTACTACAAAGCAGATTAAGACAAGAGAAATACTCAATTAAGCTAAATTACAACTGCAGTGTACTACAAACCAGAATAAGACAAGAGAAAGACTCTAATTACAACTGTAGTGTACTACAAACTAGATTAAGACAAACAAAAGACTCAATAAAGCTAATTACAACTGCAGTGTACTACCAACCAGATTAAAACAAGAGAAAGACTCAATAAAGCTAATTACAACTGTAGTGTACTACCCACCAGATTAAGACAAGAGAAAGACTCAATAAAGCTAATTACAACTGCAGTATACTACACACCAGATTAAAAAAGAGAAAGACTCAATTAAGCTAAATTACAACTGCAGTGTACTACAAACCAGAATGCCACAAGAGAAAGACTCAATAAAGCTAATTAGAACTGTAGTATACTACACAGCAGATTAAGGCAAGAGATTGACTTAATAAAGCTAATTACAACTGTAGTGTACTACACAGCAAATTAAGACAAGAGAAAGACTCAATAAAGCTAATTAAAACTGTTGTTTACTAAACAGCAGATTAAGGCAATTGAAAGAATCAATATAGCTAATTTCAACAGTAGTGTACTAGACACCAGATTAAGACAAGATAAAGACTCAATAAAGCTAATTAAAACTGTACTGAACTACACACCAGATTAAGACAAGAGAAAGACTCAATAAAGCTAATTACAACTGTAGTTTACTACACACCAGATTAAGACAAGAGACAGACACAATAAAGCTAATTACAATTGCAGTGTACTACACACAAGATTAAGACAAAAGAAAGACATAGTAAAGCAAATTAGAACTCTAGTGTATTACACACCACATTAAGAGAAGAGAAAGACTCAATAAAGCTATTTACAACTGGGGTATACTACACACCAGATTAAGACAAGAGAAAGACCCAATAAAGCTAAGTACAACTGTAGTGTACTACACATCATATTAAGACAAGAGAAAGACTGAATAAAGCTAATTACAACTGTAGTGTACTACACAACAGATTAAGAAAAGAGAAAGACTCAAGAAAGCTAATTACAACTGCAGTGTACTACACACCAGATTAAGACAAGAATAAGACTCAATAAAGCTAATTACAGCTGCAGTGTACTATTCACCAGATTAAGACAAGAGAAAGACTTAATAAAGCTAATTACAAATTTAGTGTACTACACAACAGATTAAGAAAAGAGAAAGACTCAATAAAGCTAATTACAACTGCAGTGTACTACACAACAGATTAAGAGAAAAGAAAGACTCAATGAAGCTAATTACAACTGCTTTGTTCTACACTACAGATTAAGACAAGTAAAAGACTCATTTAAGCTAAATTACAACTGCAGTGCACTACACACCAGAATAAGACAACAGAAAGTCTCAATAAAGCTAATTACAACTGCAATGTACTACACACCAGATTAAGTCAAGAAAAAAACACAATAAAGCAAATTACAACTGTAGTATACTACATATCAGATTAAGACAAGAGAAAGACTCAATAAAGATAATTACAACTGTAGTGTAGTACACACCAGATTAAGACCCGAAAATGACTCAATAAAGCTAATTACAACTTCAGTGTACTACACACTAAATTAAGACAATAGAAAAACTCAAAAAAGCTAATTACAACTGTATTGTACTACTCACAAGATTAAGCCAAGAGAAAGACTCAATAACGCTAATTACAACTGTAGTATATTACTCATCAGATTAAGACAAGAGAAAGGATCAATAAAGCTAATTAGAACTGTAATGTACTACACACCAGATTAAGACAAAAGAAAGACTAAATAAAGCTAATTACAACTGCAGTGTGCTTCTCACCAGATTAAACAAGAGAAAGACTCAATAAAGCTAATTACAACTGTAGTGTACTACACACCAGATTAAGCCAAGGGAAAGACTCAATAAAGCTAATTACAACTGCAGTGTACTACACATCAGATTAAGACAAGAGAAAGACTCAATTAAGATAAATTACAACTGCAGTGTACTACAGACCAGAATAAGACACGAGAAAGACTCAATAAAGCTAATTACAACTGCAGTATACTGCACACCAGATTAAGACAAGAGAAATACTCAATAAAGATAAATTACAACTGCAGTGTACTACAAACCAGAATAAGACAAGAGAAAGACTCAATAAAGCTAATTACAACTATAGTATACTACACAGCAGATTAAGGCAAGAGAAAGACGTAATAAAGCTAATTACAACTGTAGTGTACTACACAGCAAATTAAGACAAGAGAAAGACTCAATAAAGCTAATTAAAACTGTAGTGTACTAAACAGCAGATTAAGGCAAGAGAAAGAATCAATAAAGCTAATTACGACAGTAGTGTACTACACACCAGATTAAGACATGGGAAATACTCAATAAAGCTAATTAAAACTGTACTGAACTATACACCAGATTAAGACAAGAGAAAGACTCAATAAAGCTAATTACAACTGTAGTATACTACACAGCAGATTAAGGCAAGAGAAAGACTTAATAAAGCTAATTACAACTGTAGTGTACTACACAGCAAATTAAGACAAGAGAAAGACTCAATAAAGCTAATTAAAACTGTAGTGTACTAAACAGCAGATTAAGGCAAGAGAAAGAATCAATAAAGCTAATTACAACAGTAGTGTACTACACACCAGATTAAGACAAGAGAAAGACTCAATTAAGCTAAATTACAACTGCAGTGTACTACAGACCAGAATAAGACACGGGAAAGACTCAATAAAGCTAATTTCAACTGCAGTATACTACACACCAGATTAAGACAAGAGAAAGACTCAATTAAGCTAAATTACAACTGCAGTGTACTACAAACCAGAATAAGACAAGAGAAAGACTCAATAAAGCTAATTACAACTGTAGTATACTACACAGCAGATTATGGCAAGAGAAAGACTTAATATAGCTAATTACAACTGCATTGTACTACACACTAGATTAAGACAACAGAAAGACGTAGTAAAGCAAATTACAACTGTAGTGTACTACACACCAGATTAAGAGAAGATAAAGACTCAATAAAGCTAATTACAACTGCGGTGTACTACATACCAGATTAAGACAAGAGAAAGACCCAACAAATCTAATTACAACTGTAGTGTACTACACATCAGATTATGGCAAGAGAAAGACTCAATAAAGATAATTACAACTGTAGTGTATTACACACCAGATTAAAACAAGAGAAACACTCAAAAAAGCTAACAACTGCAGTGTACTACACACCAGATTAATACAAAAGAAAGACTCAATAAAGCTAATTACAACTGCAGTGTACTACTCACAAGATTAAGACAAGAGAAAGACTCAATAAAGCTAATTAGAGCTGCAGTGTACTACTCACCAGATTAAGACAAGAGAAAGACTCAATAAAGCTAATTACAACTGTAGTGTACTACACAACAGATTAAGAGAAAAGAAAGTCTCAATAAAGCTAATTACAACTGCTTTGTACTACACTCCAGATTAAGACAAGAGAAAGACTCATTTAAGATAAATTACAACTGCAGTGCACTACACACCAGAATAAGACAAGAGAAAGACTCAATAAAGCTAATTATAACTGCAGTGTACTACACACCAGATTAAGACAAGAAAAAATCGCAATAAAGCAAATTACAACTGTAGTATACTACATACCAGATTAAGACAAGAGAAAGGCTCAATAAAGATAATTACAACTGTAGTGTACTACACACCAGATCAAGACAAGAGAAAGACTCAGTAAAGCCAATTACAACTGTAGTGTACTACACACCAGAATAAGACGAGATAAAGACTCAATAAAGCTAATTACAACTGTAGTGTACTACACACAAGATTAAGACAAGAACAATACTCAATAAAGCTAATTACAACTGTAGTATATTACTCACCAGATTAAGACAAGAAAAAGACGCAATAAAGCAAATTACACATGTAGTATACTACATACCAGATTAAGACAAGAGAAAGACTCAATAAAGCTAATTAGAACTGTAATGTACTACACACCAGATTAAGACAAAAGAAAGACTCAATAAAGCTAATTACAACTGCAGCGTACTTCTCACCAGATTAAGACAAGAGAAAGACTCAATAAAGCTAATTACAACTGTAGTGTACTACACACCAGATTAAGACAAGAGAAAGACTCAATAAAGCTAATTACAACTACAGTGTACTGCACACCAGCTTAAGACAATAGAAAGACTCAATTAAGCTAAATTACAACTGCAGTGTACTACAGACCAGAATAAAACAAGACAAAGACTCAATAAAGCTAATTACAACTGCAGTGTACTACTCACCAGATTAAGACAAGAGAAAGACTTTATAAAGCTAATTACAAATTTAGTGTACAACACAACAGATTAAGACAAGAGAAAGACTCAATAAAGTTAATTACTACACTGTACTACACACCAGCTTAAGACAAGAGAAAGACTCAATTAAGATAAATTTCAACTGCAGTGTACTACACCCCAGAATAAGAAAAGAGAAAGACTCAATAAAGCTAATTACAACTGCAGAGTACTAAACACCAGATTAAGACAATAGAAAGACTCAATAAAGCTAATTACAACTGCAGTGTACTACACATCAGATTAAGACAAGAGAAATGCTCAATAAAGCTAATTACAAGTAGTGTACTACAAGCCAGATTAAGACAAGAGAAAGACTCAATAAAGCTAATTACAACTGCTGTGTACTACACACCAGATTAAGACAAGAGAAATGCTCAATAAACCTAATTACAACTGTAGTGTACTGCACACCAGATTAAGAAGAGAACCACTCAATAAAGCTAATTACAACTGCAGTGCACTACACACCAGAATAAGACAAGAGAAAGACTCAATAAAGCTAATTACAACTGCAGTTTACTACACACCAGATTAAGACAAGAGAAAGACTCAATAAAGCTAATTACAACTGTAGTGTACTACACACCAGATTAAGACAAGAGAAAGACTCAGTAAAGCTAATTACAACTGTAGTGTACTACACACCAGATTAAGACAAGAGAAAGACTCAATAAAGCTGATTACAACTGCAGTGTACTACACACCAGATACTACACACCAGATTAAGTGGTGCCGCGGTGGTACACCCATTGCATTGATACCTCACAGCAAGACGTTCTCCCGTT
Source organism: Protopterus annectens (assembly GCF_019279795.1). Classification (NCBI taxonomy): domain Eukaryota; kingdom Metazoa; phylum Chordata; order Ceratodontiformes; family Protopteridae; genus Protopterus; species Protopterus annectens. The sequence goes on along the minus strand of NC_056731.1, from coordinate 1,680,570,202 downwards.
CAATTCTCGGCTGTTCTTGGGAGTGCCTTCTGTGTGGAGACTGCATGACCTCCCCACGGTTGGGTAGCATTCGAAAGACATGCGTGCATGCATGGGCGTTTCTTTGTTGAAGGTTCGGCGTCAAGCTGGCAACTCGGCATTTCTTAAAAATCTACTGCCAATTATTAGTGGACCAGAGTTCCACTGTGGTGACCCCTTACTGGGAAAAGCCGAAAGACAAACAAAAACAACAACTACACACCAGATTAAGAAAAGAGAAAGACTCACTAAAGCTAATTATAACTGTAGTGTACTACACACCAGATTAAGACAAGAGAAATACTTAATGCTAATTACAATTGCAGTGTACTACACAAATGATCAAGGGAAGAGAAAGATGCAATAAAGCAAATTACAACTGTAATGTACGACACACTAAATTAAGACAAGAGAAATGCTCAATAAAGCTAATTACAACTGCAGCGTACTACTCACCATGTTAAGACAAGAGAAAGACTCAGTTAAGCTAATTACAACTGTAGTGTACTACACAAAAGATTAAGAGAAAAGAAAGACCCGATAAAACTAATTACAACTGCAGTATACTACACACCAGATTAAGACAAGAGAAAGACTCAGTTAAGATAAATTACAACTTTAGTGTACTACACACCAGAATAAGAAAAGAGAAAGACTCAATAAAAATAATTACAACTGCAGTGTACTTCACACCAGATTAAGACAAGAGAAATACTCAATAAAGCTAATTACAACTGTAGTGTACTACACATCAGATTAAGAGAAGGAAAGACTCAAAAAGCTAATTACAACTGTAGTGTACTATATACAAGATTAAGACAAGAGAAAAACTCAATAAAGCTAATTACGACTGTAGTGTACTACTCACCAGATTAAGACAAGAGAAAGACTCAGTAAAGCTAATTACAACTGTAGTGTACTACACACCAGATTAAGACAAGAGGAAGACTTAGTAAAGCTAAATACAACTTTAGTGTACTACACACATGATTAAGAGAAGAGAAAGACTCAATAAAGCTAAATATAACTTTAGTGTACTAAACACCAGATTAAGACAAGAGAAAGAACCAATAAAGCTAATTATAACTGTAGTGTACTACCCACCAGATTAAGACAAGAGAAAGACTCAATAACTCAATAAAGCTAATTACAACTGCAGTGTACTACACATCATTTTAAGACAAGAGGAAGACTTAATAAAGCTAATTACAACTGTAGTGTACTACACACCAGATTAAGACAAGAGAAAGACTCAATAAAGCTAATTACAACTGTAGTGTACTACACACCAGATTAAGACAAGAGAAAGACTCAGTAAAGCTAATTACAACTGTAGTGTACTACATGCCTGATTAAGACAAGAGAATGACTCAATAAAGCTAAATACAGCTGCAGGGTACTACACACCAGATTAAGACAAGAGAAAGACTCAATAAAGCAAATTACAACTGTAATATACTATCCACCAGATTAAGACAAGAGAATGACACAATAAAGCAAATTACAATTGTAGTGTACTAAGCACCAGATTAAGACAAGAGAAAGACTCAATAATGCTAATTACAACTGGGGTGTACTACACACTAGATTAAGACAATAGAAATATTCAATCAAGCTAATTACAACTGCAGTGTCATACACATCAGATTAAGACAATAGAAAGACTCAATAAAGCTAATTACAACTGCAGTTTACTACACACCATATTAAGATAAGAGAAAGACTCAACAAATGTAATTACAACTTCAGTGTCCTACACACCAGATTAAGACAAGAGAAAGACTCAATAAAGCTAATTACAACTGTAGTGTACTACAACATAGATTAAGAGAAGAGAAATAGTCAGTAAATCTAATTACAACTGCAGTGTACTGCACACCAGATTAAGACAAGAGAAAGACTCAGTAAAGCTAATTACAACTGCAATGTACTACACACCACATTAAGACAAGAGAAAGACTCAATAAAGCTAATTACAACTGCAGTGTACTACACACCAGATTAAGACAAGAGAAAGACTCAATAAAGCTAATTACAACTGTAGTGTACTACACACCAGATTAAGAAAAGAGAAAGACTCAGTAAAGCTAATTACAACTGTAATGTACTGCCTACCAGATTAAGAGAAGAGAAAGACTCAATAAAGCTAATTACAACTGTAATGTACTGCCTACCAGATTAAGAGAAGAGAAAGACTCAATAAAGCTAATTACAACTGTAATGTACTGCCTACCAGATTAAGACAAGAGAAAGTATCAATAAAGCTAATTACAATTGTAGTGTATTACACACCAGATTAAGACGAGAAAGACTCAATAAAGCGAATTACAACTGTTGTGAACTACACACCAGATTAAGACAAGAGAAATACTTAGTGAAGCTAATTACAACTGCAGTGTACTACACACCTGATTATTAAAAGAGAAAGACTCAGTAAAACTTATTACATCTGCAGTTTACTTCACACCACATTAAGACAAGGGAAAGACACAATAAAGCTATTTACAACTGCAGTGTACTACACACCAGATTAGGAAAAGGGAAAGACTCAATAAAACTTATTACAACTGCAGTGTACTACACACCAGATTAAGACAAGAGAAAGACTCAATAAAGCTAATTACAAATGTAGTATATGACATTCCAGAAGGGCTACATACGAGAGGGAGCTTACTGTTAAGTTGCTCAATTAAAAAAAAAACAAAATAAAAACTTTTTTTTGCTCATGTTAACAATGTAGGGATTCATCTTGGAAAACTTACTGGGCTTATAATGTAGGATGTTGAAAGACTGTACAGAATCAGACTGCCCTACAATATTTGAGAATCTTATATTAGAAAGATTCGAAAACTGAAAATCTAGCACCACTGCTAGTTCAAATGACATATTTGTCAAATTTGTCAAGTTTCTTAAGAGGTCAGATAAAAGTTTACACCCATATCTTACCTCTTTGTTTTAAGAAATACTTCAATCTGGTTTTGTTCCAGTATTATAAAGAACTGATCATATAAACTATCCACCCATGATTTTAAAATGCATAATTAGAGACATATTTGAATAGAAAAAACTACTAAAACTCTCTTGAGCTAATCCATTATAACTGGTAGATTTAAACCAAGGTGATTTTTTTGCCTGGTAAGATTTTCTGTTAATAATGTTCTTCAGTTTATTATAATATATAACAGGAGCACATACAATAGATGTTGTCTAATTGTATTTGAGGAATGTATTTGACTGTATTCCCCAAGATAAAATCATTTGTCAGCTAATTATTTATAATTGAACTCATTTATTGAACAATGATAAGTAACTATCTTTACAGTCAATTAGTTAAAGTTGAGTTTCATAAAAGAATGGCAGTTATCAGATGTGTATGCTGAGGGGCTCTCAAGGACTCAGTGTAAGGCCTATATCTGGTGAATTATTTTATGATTGCACTACATCTGCAATCTTCCATTTGGGGCTTCAGTTTTGTAGATAATACAAAGACTGCCCTACCAATTTTAAGTGTTTATGGTAAGAAAATTTTACATTACAACTACATGATTTTTGGATCATAATGCATTCAAAATAGTATAGACAATAAAATCAGGAAATACGATACTATTTACTTTAGGAAACTGAAAAGAAATGGCCGTTAAGTAATTAGTGGTAACATCGCATGTAGTGTTGATTACTATGAAGACAGTGGTATTGTAATCTGAGATAACCTCTTATTTGATGAACATGTACAAAATATTTGTGAAAGGGTAATTGTTGCTATGGAACTACTTCCATATACTATCTGATGAAGCTCTAAGACATGAAGGGCAGACGCTGAAAATGAAACAGAAATGCAAACTGATAGAGCTGAGAGCTCTTATTTGTGAATGATAAAATGCTGGAAGTAAAATAGGCCTAAATGTAGTAGGTGTAAGTATGAATATAGTATTGCCATTGAACAGAATAGTGAAAATGTGTTTCCTGAATTGAGTAAACCATTATGTGGCCCTGGTCTCAGCAGCAGGGACAATCTGGGAAAGGAAAAATAGAAGCTACCAAAAAATACAGACATTTTTGGTTACACATAGAGTATAGCATGCAGCATGAGGAATAAAGAATGACATTTCCATAAGATGCTGCAAAAGCAAATATGTGTTCATAGTCAGACCTAAGGTATTTAGAGAGTCAGACAAACTAGCTAATGAATTATAGAAGGCACTAAATACTGTTTGTATTACTCCCACAAAATCTTTCTTAACTGTTAGCACCCTTGATGTGCAGAAAGCGACTCCATTGACTAAATTTGGGGTGTAGATATAAAGACAACTCTAGGACAGTACATGAGAAATTTCTGCCTTGGTTTCAAGGCACAGTAAGACTATATAACACTGTCATTCCATGGGTTACTTATAAGCTTAGTATATTGCATCTGTAGTCTTTAGACAAACATTCCACTCTGAAATTTTATTGTTTCCTATGTTATGAGCAACTCAGATCTACACTTATTCCTATAGCTAGATGATGTACTGTGTTCCAACATGCCTCCACCTTTTCAGTTCAAAACCTGGGATTTGGAACTGGGACAAGGATCATACAGCAAAATAATGCTGTAGTGATGAAATGCTGGAAACCATGCTCTGTTTTAATTGTTTTGGCTTTAAAGCATTGCTAAAGCCATGATGTGTTGTAAATATTATGTAAATGGAATTGTTTCTTTAACAGCAGCAAGGAAAGAGAAGAGAAATTGTATTGTCTTTGTTCTATGTGTTATTATGAGTGCAATTGTGTTAGTTACTCTGCTATAAAAGGACAGTTTTCCAAAACAATTGCAGATTCACTAGAGATTGCTAGAATCTAAAGGGGGATAGTCATTCTCCTGGATTATAGTTTGAAGGCAGGCTGTCACTGTGCCTCATTTGGACTTGGATCCTTCATTCCTAGGAATGAGGAGTTTCACTGCCAGCTAAGACTGGTAAATTCTAGAGGACCTATGCAATCACTGGCATGGGCTGGACCACTCTGGATGAGAAGGGGATCATTTGCAGCCACCAACCTGCAACAAAATTATCTTAGCTGGAACAGAAGTTGGCTTTATATCTAATCTTTTAGTTGAACAGTGGTAAAATCTGTAAATGGACATTTTTGTTGGTTAGACACTAACTTTGTGCAACAATATGTTTTGCATTCTTGGGGAAAGGAACAAGAGAGCTGAACAAACGCTCTATTTTATTTACTTTTGTATCCATTGTCATCACTGGATATGCCTAGAGAGCATCTTACTGATAGTATGTATATAAGTCTTTGCATTCAAGTTTCTTGTACTCAAGCATACAGACAAGTATTCAGCTGCAAGTAACTGAGCCATGATGAACTGAAACAATACCAGCAAAAAGACAATCCACCTATGTGCATGCATTCATTTATATGTATGTGTGTGTTAGGGTGTGTGTGTGTGTGTGTGTATATATATATATATATATATATATATATATATATATATATATATATATATATATATATATATATATATATATATATATATATATATATATATATATATATATGGATCTAGGACTGTTGACTGAAAGGTCGTTTCACCAAAACCAAAATGGGTGAGCACACTTTCGCTTAAGTGAGCTCAAAAAAAAAAAAAAACATGACAATGTCTGTTGCTTAGATTGTGGTATAGTGGGGATAAGGGAATATTCCCTTTTCCCCACTGTAGTGCGATCTCGGGTTGAAAATATAAAACTATGGGGGTAAAGTGGGGCTAGCCCCCCCCCCTGCATAAACATGTTTACTGTTTTATTTTTTAAATGTTCTGTTTTTTTTTTTAGCAAACTTTCACGAAAGTAGTGTGCTCGACCGTTTCAGTTTCGTTGAAAAATGTCATCATTTATTAGTCCTAGATCCATATATATATATATATATATATATATATATATATATATATATATATATATTTATATATATATATTAACAGATACTGATAACCTTTTTATATATAGATATGTGAATGGGTGGTTATTATACAGATTACCTGCCAGTTCCTGAATGATGTAGCACAAGGTGACAATATCTTTTTTTTTTCCATTCATGTTTATACATTTTAGTTTCACCTGTCACAAACCAGCCCTGGGTTCCATACTATAAACTAAACTCAGCTTTTCCCGTTAATATGTTTAACATTTTAAATATGAGGTTTGGTAACAGACCGATATGTCCAGGGACATCTTCAAGTGGGGTTAGATAAATATATTAGCAGGAATTAAAAGGATGGGGTGACAATAGGTTTAAATGGGAATGAGGGATAAGTGGGAGGAAATGTGATAAGGGTAGGGAGAGGCTTAAAGGGTTTATGCAAGTGTAACTGGTGTAGGAATCACATTTTTGCCATGAACTAGCTAGGGCATGTTCTTCATCCAAGATGACCTGTGGGTATTTCAGAGAACATGTAGGCAGTGGGTTAATAGTGGTAGGATAGTAGTAACAGGTGGGTGGCTTATTCATATATATTTTTTTTGCACCTTAAGGTTGCTCTGTTGCTTTCATTGGCTAGTTAAGGTAAATAATCCATAGGTTGGGATAAGCTTAACGGCAGGGAGAGGGAGTGTAACCTTCATCAGATTCCTTTGGTTAGACTTAATTATGATGAGGAATGGTGGTTCTAATGATTCATCGGACTGGGGGGGTGGAGCAGGTAGTGGTTCATGGGTGTTGAAGGTTAATGTTGCTGGTAGGTATTTTTAAGTGCAGGTGGTTGGTGGATTTTATGTTAAGGCAGATGTTGTTTTTGATTATTTTCTGTCACCCCCTGCTGTCTGATTTTCTTTTAGTGCTTACTTTAGTTGGTAGGTATTTCGGGTTGGGAGCCTCAGCTGAAACTATTAATGGTTTCTGGGCTTTTTGCAACAGCATTTACTTGACTAAAGTATGTCTCCGTGAACTATTAAGAATTGTTTGGTTTGGTGTTTGTGCTGAAGCACTATAAACATTGTTTATTATGAGTATATGTTTGTGGTTTGTTGCAAACATTTATTTTAGTTCATAGGTGGTCGATGTGAATTTAAATTTGCTGAAATAGTGTAGTATCTGCATGTTTCCAGCAGCTGTAATGTTATATTGTCTAATTTTGAAAGTCTGCTGTCCTCAACAGCACTTAGTGTTAAGGGGGTTGTGCAGATCAGAACAGTGTGTTTTTCACTTGTGAATGCATGGTCGGTTTTCTGTGGAGGATCGCTGTTCCAAAACATGTTGTTTTGAGTATTCAGACTGTACCCAGCTTGGCATTTAGTAGGCTGCAAAGTTGGGAAATGGGCTTTAGTAAGGAGTGATGTCCCCACTTTTCTGGGATTTTGGTGTATACAACTGAACTGAACATTGCCAAGTTTGTCCACAAACTGTGCCTGAGGGGTTTGCAGAACTCGACCCAGAAGGAAGATCTCTAAATTTGCATATCATAGTGGTGTGGTAGTTGTCAAGTATCCTGGCTGTAATGATCATCGTATTGTTACAGACAATCTGGGATGGTTCTCTGACTTGGATGGAAAGAGGAACATTGGGGAGAATTTGGCATCCGGGGGGAAGGGGTGGGACAAGTGGTCAGTAGGGAGGCTTTGGAGGTCACACTTGAGGACATTATGGGTGGAGAAACCAAGGGTGGGTCGGATGACATTGCAGGACATTATGGGTGGGGAAACCAAGGGTGGGTTGGATGATGAAGATTAAGCTGTTGCCGCTAGAACAGAAGATGGGTCCACAACAAGAAATTTGTTGGCTGGTTGTTTGATGTCATGGTGAGTTTTTCAGCTAGCAGATAGTGTAATATTCATGTTTGATGGTGGTTCTGTAGTTCGGTTGCTTGCAGCCGAGGGGTAGGACTCATTCTGGTGTCTTTCCATGGGCTATGGGTCATTCACAAGCAATGGCTTTCAAAAAAAAAAAAAAAAGAAGAATAGAGAGCAAAATGGTTCTCAGGTTTGGCAGGTCCATGCAACTAATGGCCGTCAGTCTCGCATGCTCATAGCATGGCTAATGGCTGTTAGGGATGGGAAAGATTGCCTGCAGACCATCTGGAGGGGAACAGTGGTTGACTTTTCGTGGATGTCTGGATTTTGCCTCAGTCTTCCCTTGTTTTAAGAAATGACCTTATAAAACTGAATAAAAACCTTCTGGGGGTACTTGAATAGAGTTGTCAGGTCCAGTCTGGGTCATTCTTCAGGTTTTCATCAGCTCCAATTAAAATCAGTAACTGAGTGACTCTAAATAAAAGTTTCATTCACTTATCACACTACTGGGGATCCATAGGGAAGGGGGAATTCAGCGTAGTTTCTCTTTGGTTGTGCATTTGCGTTTGACAGCTCCCTAATTTGGCCTTTGGCTCCCTTGTTTCAGGTTTAACCCAGATGTCTTAAACTGAAACATTGAGAGATAGGTGGCTTGCTGGAGCCAGTGGGCAAATCATTGGGGTTGTTATCATAGGGTAATGACCGTACCTCCCGACTGTACAGATTTCAGTAGAATGTCCGGATTGGCCCATATTTTGGTCTGTCTTTCATCAAGCATGGTTTTATGGCAAATTACTGGCAAACTATTCTAGGCTGAAGTTAAGAAATGACAGACATTTGCAGTTAGATTTCAAACCTTGCAGAAAGTTCATGTTAATGCAAAGCTGTTGATACTACTGACTTTTAAGGTGTGAAAGCAATGTACAAAATGGTCCCTACGTTGGGTTGTCTTTACATTTTGGGGTCTTTGCCAGGTCCTGTTTTCCGGTACCATGATGAGTATTTTTCTGGTGGAGTGCCTGTGTCTGTGGGTAGCCTGCACACAAGAATTGCTGGGTCGGTGGGAGTTGTATTGCTGCTAATCAGGCATATTTGTTAGAGATTTCATGGTGGTGGTGGCACTGTTACCTCAGTTTCCATTTCCATTGCACGGTAGAGCTAGGTCAGTTTTAGTCTTTGCAGCAATTTAAGCTTCTTATTAATATAAGGATATAGGGTTTGCAAGGAGTTAAATTATATTAAAAAAAAAGACTCTTCAATGCAAAGTGAGTTGTTCATGCTGTAGTACTGCCTTAATACAGTGAGTTAACTTTCAGACTGGTTTACGTTGCACAGGTTTGCAGGCAGTCCTAATTGTTAGGTGGCATATAGTCATTGAAGAGATGTGAGTCCATATCCAAGCACACATTCACACACTTCAGAAGGGCACAGGTTTCAGCTGTTTATATGTTTTTGAGGTGGGAGGAAGCAGGAGCAGCTTGTTGACATTCACACAAACATAGAAGGAAATGATTAAGCGATGAGGCCACCCCACCTAGGAACCATACCTGAGAACCCAACGTGCAGGTGTTGATGGTTGGGGGATCTTCAGGGGGAAGTCCTCACACCACAAAACTTTCCACTCTTCAGTTGCTTTTGATGGAATTTTAGCTGAAGAGCTGGAGGTGTATGGTGGAGAGGCTTGGTGCATATGCATGCTTTGCAATGATGCCAAGCTTGCAAATACCCAGATAAGGCTGTTCTAGGCCTAGGAGTAAGATGCTTATTAAATTTATTATATATACATATATATATATATCTATATATATATATATATATCTATCTATCTATCTATATATATATATATATATATATATATATATATATATATATATATATATATATATCTATATATATATATATATACATATATACATATATATATAAACAGATATAGAGATATATATATATATATCTATATATATAAATATATATATATATATATATATATATATATATATATATATATATATATATCTATAGATATAAACAGAAGTGCAATGCAAATGGTGGGGGATACTGAGGTATGCATAGGAGGTGGATTACAGTTTTAAGAGGATAGGAGATTGCAATAAATTTGAACAAAGCCAGACATAATGAGTGGAGGGGTCAGAGGCCTGAAATTTAATTATACAATTATGGTGCACAGCTGATGGGGGTGAAACGCCTAAGTATTGTGACATATTTAATGGTACTAGAATTACATTTTGGGTTGAGATGCAATTTCTTTTAAGGAAATGAAGTCTGAGACTCAAACGAGAGAGTAGCTGAAGCCATGTGGCAGTTAACAAGATGGAAGCTTGCCGTGTGTCCATAGCATGATGGACTTTGGCTGTGAAAGCAGGTGGTCATTGTGTGGGAGGTGGAGTTGGGTGTGTGCTCCATCCCGAGAATGGCTCAATTTTTTCAGATTTCTGCAGAAGGTTCAGATGGTGAATCTTGTCAGAAATGATGGCAGACACCTGATTGGCAGACATACTCTCCTACAGAACATTCATGTTTTCCTGCAGGTTGGTTTTGGTCTGGGCATGCCTTTTCTGGAGCAGGAGCACAGGGGATAGGTGGGGGCCAGCATATCCTTTTGCATGTCTTCTGCCCCATGTTTTCTGTCCATTTCTCTTAATATTTTGGTTTTGGATGATTCATTAGGAGATTAGAAGGGTTAATTTCAGAAAGTAACTGACAGGTTGTAGAGGGTAGACATAGCAGTCAACCATTTCAATCTCTAAAACAGAAGCATTATCTCTCATAATGCTGAACGAATGGGCAAAAGGTGAAATACATATTAAGGGCTTGCTAGCAACCTCAAATTGGAAGATCATACGACAATTATAAGAAGCCCTACATTCAGTATGGGAGCTACGTTAAGACAGTGATTTGCCCAGGTCTTTGTTGCTGTTGAGGGAGAGGGAATTAGTAGGCACTTACAGTTGTCTTTTATTTTACAGATGGAGGAAGTGCAGAGTTGCAACACCTTGTTACCATTGGGATCTCGACTCGACAGGTGAGAGAGGAGGCTGCAGCGCAAATGTGTTGGCCGCTGGAGCAGTATGCACTGAGGTCACAGTTTTACAACATGCAATGGAATCTGGAGTTGTTGTTTGTGTGCTTTTTGTATTTTCCCCTGCAGCTACAAGGTAATGTCTTTGATTTTGTTTGATCTGGTGCATTGAGCATTAGGACTGAATCTCATACTGCATTATTGACAGCTGGGGTCTTCATTGGAACGGGTCAGGTTGTAGGAATATTACCATGGGAGTATACCATTCATTCCAAGGGATGAGTATAAGTATTGCACTAAGTAATTGCTTACGGCTGAAAGAGGTATTAAGGGGTAATTTGGTTCAGTTACCCATCCAGTTGTTTAAATGATGTTTATGGAAGGTCAGTGACGTGTTCTGTCTGACAGGAACTTGGTTTTTGATCCTAGGTGGTATCCTTGGGGTGACATTTGTCAATCAAGTAGATACTGGTAATGTCACATACCAGGATGGGTTTTAGAGAATAGCAAGTGAACTATTTCACTGGTGCCTTGGGTCTGCATTAGATGGATGGGTGGGTGGGTGCTATATATCTGCGTTTTAAGAGTAGGTCAGATTCAAGGGGTATTGTTGGTATGTGAGGGTTGGGGATATGTAGACACTGGGTATTTCTGTGTCTAGGCTAAAGTTATATGGTTTAAGCAGGACATGGTTTTGGATTTCCTAACAGATTTTTCAGGTTGTTTGGTTATTGAATGTAAGATGACACATTGGAAGGGAAGCTTTAAAAAAGGAAGCCAAGGGTAAGCAGTGCATTAAGGATGCTGAGTTCTGGTAGATGCATTGCATTGTTCAAGAGGATTTCATTGATTTTCAAATGTGACAGGAGGGTTGGGACTGGTTTGTGCCTTGGCTGTCAGAAGGGTGGGTTGTCTGGGGAAGGATGTGTGACTTTGAAGTTGATTGCAATTTAGCACGTGTTAGTTTTACAGAGGAAGTTGGGGGAATGGGGGCTCATTTTCACTTGGTTGATGTGATAGTGGTAGGGTTTGTTGGTGCTTTTAGCCGAGGCAGGTTAGGTGGGGGTTAGAAGGATTAGATGCTTGTGGCAGGATCATGGGGTGGGTTTATAAGTAAAGTTTATGGTAAGGGGGTGGTATTTTGGTCAAATTTTGTTGCAGACAGCAGGGGTAGGAGATTAGTGGGTCAGTTTGGGTAAGTTGGCTCAGGCTTGTGAGCAAGGAGGGGTGTTTTGTAAAGGAGGATTTAGCTCTGATTTACTGCAGTTTCATGGGAGACAGGGTTCAGTAATTTACTAAATTCTGGCAGTGGCTCATATGTGCATAGAGTAGCTGTTGTACGGGGAATATTAGCTCACCTTGGTGACATTGGGCATGTTCAGGTTTTGGTGGCACATTGTGCTTGGGTAGTTTTGCCTGGCTTGTGTTTACTGTTTGTGGTGCCTTTGGGGTCATACTGCTAAAAGGCCATGATGGTGGCTTAAGTGTTTTATTGCTTATAATGTGTAGTTGGTGTGATGGCAAGATTGCCATTAAATGGGATTTTGAAAGAGATCTCATGTGGTTATTATATTCATTTGACAGTAAATGGGGCTGCAATTTGACATGAGGGTATGCAATTACTGCTGCATGATTTCAGGTGGCAGTGGGTTTAGTATGTGGTTGTCTAATTGGCTGGTAATGACCCGAGAATCATTATGAAGCTTTTATTGGTATGGTAGTTGGGTAACCGAGTATTTCACTCATATACGGTGGGTATACTAGGTTATGAGGTTATGGTTTGTTACTTTAGCATTGGAGAGGGTTCAGTGGTTTGAGTGCAGCTGTTTAGGCAACTTTCTAATTTTGTTGTTTATGTGATATGGTTTGAGAGGTGATGGCATGGATACAGTTTGGTTAGGCAGGATGGTGTACACCGAATGATGTTTGACCTAATGCCTTAATGGTGGTTAGGTTGTTGAAAGTTTTGGTCAGAGATAGGGGGAACAGCCTGGTCAGGCTTGTGGGTGGAGAAGAGGGGCATGCCTGCCCTCTTCTGTTCCCCCACTGGTGCTGGATGTTCAATTCAAGAAGCTGGGAAAGGAAAGTGAGTGGTTGGATGCTGCTTAATAAGTAAAATAATCAAGCAGAGGTAAGCTGCTTATTTGGTTGGAGGTATAATTCAATAAATGGTAACTGAAGTGAGTGGTGGTACGCCACTTCATAAGTAAGTGAGTGGAGGTATGGATGCTGCTTACTGGTCAGTATGGGGGGTCCCTCTGTCCTATTTTGTTACATGGATGTTAACCTTACCTATATCATGTGTTGGTTTTAATTAATAAATGTTGGTCAACAATCATGTCTATTGAAGTTTAATAAAAGTCACCAAATGTTATTTGTTGTAATGTGTTAATTGAAGGGGACTGGGACAAATGTATTACAGGCAACATTTTGATAAGTTTCACTGGGACTGACTGCTAAATGCAAATGTAAAATATCTGGATAAACATCACATATCAGTCTATCAGCTTTAAATGACATGCTTACAACTAACCGCAGTACAACTAAATTAATGCAAAGAGGTTAGAGAAAGTCACTTAGAAAATAAAAGCATAACATTTATGAAATGTTGCATAAATATATGAAAATCTGGTAATCAAATAAATGCTTTAAGACTTAAAGCACAAGGAACATGCACTTGTCAAATTAAAATTAAACATTTCTGGAAAGCTGTCATACAAGAAAAAAGACTTGGCAATAACTTGTTATAACAAACTCATATGACAGGAGTACAGAAT
>NC_056731.1:1680544098-1680551598 GCF_019279795.1 Protopterus annectens | reverse complement strand
TGGCCTAGTGGGATAGCAGCAGACAACTGACAGCTATGTGGGACACCAGTAAATGTTTGCCCAATACTGGCTTCCCCACACTATGCAGTACTACCCAAGGTGACAACTCTCACTGCAGTATATGTGGGGGGTGAACTAACTGGGGAGCCATATGCCACAGCCATGGATGTCAGTGTGGGAGTCCCATACTCACCCTTCAGCCTCATCCTGTAAGTCAGCTGTAGAAATCCGTAAAGAAATGTCTGGCAAAGGCCCACAAATGGCAACAATTATGAAATTAAATACCCCCCTACAGACTTACACAGTGATAGCACAGCAGGTCTTGCAGTTGCAGTAAAGCTCTGAAGGGTAAGAAGTCTGAAACTCAAATGTATGCCATTACAATCTGACCTGTGGTCTTCAGTGATATGCCTCTAGTCTCCAAGACAGGGCACAATACTATGCTAAATGGAACCAAAATGTAAAGCAAATATCAGCACTGTCTATGCAAATGTGTACAATTGACAAGTGTGCCCCCCCACCCATATTCCCACAGAAATGCAGTAACATGTATGTTTGCAGGGAAATAGCAGCAGAGCACACATTGCCAGGGCTGTCCCAATCGACATGATAACTTGTTGCATGTCCACAATATGCAGGGGTCAATTAGCTGTGTATATGTGTGGTTAATACTGTCAGGATGTGGCCAGCACTTACTCCCAGCTGTTGTGTCCTAGTGGCCTAGGTACAGTACTGTGGTTCACAGGGCTGTGTTCCAAGAATTGCAGTGCCAACTATTCTGCATGTCAGCTACAGCTATGGTAGGAGTTGTACACACTGTCCAGACATCAATATCTGTTCATGCAGGAAATCTGGAAAGGTCATGGGCAGGAGGCCACACATATGAACATTACACAGCTTGGAGTAACCTACACAGTGCCTACCATACCTCGCAACTGTACAGACCTATTGCAGAATGTCCAGAGGTTTGCATCATATTTGTGGACTGTATATCATGAAATAGTGGCTGTCAATTCATTGGCAAATCACATAAGAGTAAGGTCAGAAAATGACAGATTGTAGTGTCAGAACTCATACCCTATAGAAACATACATGCTAATACAAAACCTGTTACTGAATCACCTTTCTAGGCTTGTAAGGCCAATACTTAGAAATGGTCCCTATATTTAGGCCTCTGTCCCCCAATTACTTATGGCTTTGTCTAGATGTCTGGCTCTCAGAAGTTGAGAGGTATGGTGCCTAGTAGGACAGCAGGTACCTGAAGGTCAGTGTACTGCCTCTTTATAAAAGGCTGACACCTTTGTGTGTCAGCACTGACATCATGCCACTGGCCCACAGCCATACCCCTAGAATGACACAGGCTGTCACAGAAGGAGCACAAGTATGCCTTGGATATCTGTTCTGCTTGTCCTAACATTGCATTTGCCTGGCAACTATTTGCAAAATGAGAAAGGGCCATGTCAAAACAACAATGGCAGACAGGTGGGAAGCAGATGTCATACCCATAATATCAAACAAGCAATTACCAAACCGGTCTCCCAACTGTTTATGTTTGGCAGAACATAATTAACACCACATCTCCCTGTATGGACCTTTGTCTGACTGTCATATTTTGGCTTGTTCAGATGTCAGTCTGTGATGGTATGACAGCTAGGTCCACAAGTAGCCTCATAATAACATATAGCAACACAAATCTTCTAAAGACCACAGCAAATGGAATGTTACAATGATGGACAGCCTGCTAAATAGCTACACTTAGAGGTGTGAAGTCCACAACCTTGTATGTGATGTAATGGCATGTACCCCACTCACATCAGAATTACAAATAAATAACAGCAGCCACTGTGACCAAAGCCTATGACTGGGATACAGAAGGACAAAGAGACACACATAAGGGGAAGGGAAATCAATGGCCAGACAAATGGAGAATGTGCACACCAGAACAGGTTGTGTAGTAACATAGGTGCCATGCAGTGTAAGGAGTCAGCAAACATCACCTGCAAATATACAACACACACCCATGTAAGTGGAGATCTGCAGCAAAACATAAACCCAAACAATGGACACCTCAGAGGTGAAATCACATGAGAAGTCCACAAACCTACACACCACAGACCATGTAGACTCTACACACCAGGGTCTTGGAAACACTAAGGCCTTACCCCAAACCCCAAACACCTACCTTACACAGATAGGCTAACAGCACTGTCCCTCTAACCCGTGCCATACAGACTCTGCTGAGGTGACCCCTGTCTGGCATACAAAGCAATCCAGACCCTACCTTGGTGGGACTGTTGCATATCTGGAACTCAAGGCCCACTCCATCAACCTGTAGGTACAGCATCAACGTGGATTGTGATATCAGTACAGCTTGGTGTGACAGATACATGTCTCAGACACTCCCACATCTGTGGAATACACTCCCTGTCCAAAGCAAGCCAAATGCCTCAATACCCCTAGTGATGTGCTCCCTCTATAAGTGCACGGAAAACACAAAATACAGTCCTATGATTCCACCTGTGTCTCTGCTGGACAGGGTCTCTGTGTGCTGACATGTCATAACATGGGCTACACTCTCATCTGTGTGGGTTATGAGGGCTTCAGGGCCAATACCCTACTAACGTTATCACAACCTATCAGCCTATACACAACTGTCTGTCAGTGGTTCGCCACATGACTCTGTACTGCTCTGCCATTGACATACCTGGAAGACACGGTGCTATGTTTAATATACTACACACATAATGGACATTTCTGCACAGTATAATGCATTCAGTACCCACACCCATACCTCCTAACCTCTGATAGCAAGACATCTGGACAAGGTCATAAATAAAAGTAGGACAAAGGCCCAATGATAGGCACCTTTTGTAAATATTGCCCTTATAGACTGAGAAAGTTGGTAGAATAATGGGTTTTGCAATAGCAGGAATTGTCTGAAGGTTATAAAGTCTGAAACACTAATGGCTGTTGTAATGTCAGTCTTCAATTATATGCAACTAACTTGCCATAAAAACACAAGTTTATGTAGACTGGATGAAAATTCTAGACATACACCTGGACATTCTGCCAAAAACTGTACAGCTGAGAGGTATAAACACACCAGGATATAACTTTTCAAGTAAGAAGAATACCACACAAGCAGGAGATCCCCAGCCAGTATATCACCAAGTTGCTGGACTGTTTACACAGCTTCATCAGTCAACCGGCTGTAGCTACACCTCTCAACTGGCATTTTTGTGCCAGAATGTATATAGTAGGGCTCATAATATTGGTCTGTGTATCATACATCTTGTATTTCTCTGGTAAAATACTGTGATGATTTCAGGATGTCTGTCACTAGGTAATGACACAATACATTCCACTCATACCTCTCAACCGTACCAAATTCCTCAGTAAATACTGGTTTTGAGGGCAAAATGTTGGGTGCCACTAATTCCCATGTGCCCCCTTTAATTTTCAAATTTCCTGTTTTTTGTTTTTTACTCTTGATGTCATCACATGCAGGGTGTGCGTGATGACAGTCTGTGTGTGCACAGCATGGCTTTCTTCCCTGGCATGACTCCTCCTCCAACAGCAGCAGCAGTAGCTTTGCTTATTTATTTTATTTATTTTTATTTTATTTAACATTTGTTGACTGAGAAAGTCCGACTAGGTTCCACAGAGCCTGTTTTCAGCAGAGGCCCAGGGAGAAATTCTCCAGACGCATGTCTTGGAATGTGGGAGGAAACCGGAGTACCCGGAGGAAACCCACGTGAACGCAGGGAGAACATGCAAACTCCGCACAGAAGGCACCCCAGCTGAGAATCGAACCGGAAAACCTCTTGCTGTGAGGTGACAATGTTAAGCACTGCACCACTGCGCCGTCCAATGGCTGTTACGTTTATTTTCCCTGTCTGGTTCCATCCTCCTGCAGGTAAAAAAATGTAAACCTAAAAGTCTTTTAATGGCAGGACAAACAGCAGCATTTTTTAAGCAGGAGAAACTGTTTTTCTTTAACAGCATGTGTGTGCTACAGGTTACTTTTAAAGAGTTTCCTTTCCTTAGCAGTGCGTACTATATTTGTAGCTTCCTACTTATAGAAACCATTACTAGAAGCTTGCTATAGTTAATGGCTGTAGGCAGGTTGTTTTACTTTTAATAGCACTACATTTACTTTAGTGTTAAATAGGCAGTCTGGTTACAGTTACCCAGGCTCAAACCCTGTACTTTAGGTACAAGGTAGCAAGAGCCTGAATTCACTACCCACCACCACTTGTGATTTTTGCCTCATGTTTTTGTTCTCTTCTTCATAAAATCTCTGTTTTTCTGGATTTTTGTGGCAAATCAGTGAGGATTGAATCCATTAAATAATGACAGGCATTTGAATTTCAGACATCATATTCTTCAGAAAATATATGGTAACAGAAAACCTTTTATTCTAGCAATTTTCTAAATATATGATCAATATTTGGAATTTGTCCCTATTTATTGGGCCTATATTCCCCCATTATTGGCTTTGCCCATGTTTTTTCTGCTTAAGAGGTTGAGAGCTATGGTTAGAACTGAATTCACTAAATGTTAGCTATTTAAGTTTCAGTCTTCCTATCTTTCAGGAAAAACATGGTGGTAACACAGCATTTTATTCTAGCAACTTTCCAAGATTATACAAACAATGTTTAAAATGTGTCCCTGGTTTTGGGGATTTTGTTTCCCCTGTCCAATAAATTTTGGCTTTTCCCAGATTTCTTGTGCTACAAAGTTGATACAGTTGAGTGTCGAGTGGATTTTACAAGGAGCTGTGATCTTCAGGGCAAGAGAATTTTAGTGCTGCTTATGCGAAATCTGCTTGCCTTGTTAGTAGCACAACAGGAAGAATACTTGCTTTTGATGTACAAGGCTGTGAGTTCTATTACCACAGTATGTGTAGATGCATTACTGATACTGCATTGTACTTTTAAAAGGGGTGGACGCTGCAGTCCTGAGAATGTCCTCTTCAGCGGAGATACCTAGTAACTATGAACCTGTTATCAGTTTGCCATCCATTCCCTATGGCAATATTACTACTTATTGTTTTTTTTTAATGTAACATAAGCAATTTATTCCTCAAGGGCAACAGGCACTTTATTTGTAGACAAAACAATGAAATATAAAGTTGTTTGCTAGCAGCAACCTGTTCATTAGTTACAGATCTCTTTAATGTGGAATTATTTAGATGACTTTTACTTCTGCAAAGATTGTGCATATTTATATATGTATACATTATAATATATATATATATATATATATATATATATATATATATATATATATATATATATTCATATTTACTCACTGGTGGAGTGTAGAAGTTTGAGTAGACTTTTATGATGGAAATGTTCTGAACTGGGCAGTTTTGTCATTATTGGTTCATGCATTTTGTTTCATTGTTTATTGGAAAAAAGGTTCAAAACAAAAAACACTCTAACAGCTGTAATGTATTATATAAGGAATATAATTTAATACAATCAGGAAGGTGTATCAAAGAACACATGTTTCATGTGAAAGGGCCGTATGATTTGAAAACAGCCCAAATGTTATCTTTATCTGCCACTGGCCAGATGCATGTTCTTTGAAAGTGGGTCAATGCTGTTTCAATGAATGTGAGTTTCAAGGGCAGAGAAGTTTTAATGCTAAGTCTATTTTCATTGTGAGACTGCACTACTTTGTTTAGCAGATGTCTATTAGTGTTTGTGCTGTAAAATATAAAATAAAAGTTTTAAATGAAATCCAAATCACTGTAGAAGTAAAGCAGTATGCACTTTACAATGTTTATGGAAAATGGGGTGAAATAGCCAAGTAATGGGACATTGGAATTGCTGCAGTGGGGTAGGCTGTATATGGGCGGCCCCATTCGACCATGATGTTGTGAGGGGGGAAGGGTGCCAAACTCAGACAGCCCCGGGTGACACAAACTACAGCTATGCCACTGATCAGTAGGCCATGGAGAATGACTTTTGGAGGTACTAGCAAATTATAATATTCTTTTGCTAAAATTAGAATATTGCCTACCATTAAATGCCCTACTTTTACCATAGAACCCACATACTGCAAGTCAACAAAAACAAAATCCTAAGGTTCATCATCTTCTCCTTTCCCAGTGAACATCATTGCTACACATTTACAAAAATGGTTACCATTTACAAAAGGGTCTGGGGCCATATTTTGGTTGTCTGTTCTTCAGTTTGCATTTGAAAGCTGATATCCCACAATTCCACTGGAGTGGGTAGGGTTACATAATTATGTATGCATATTTTATGTTAAACAGCGTACAGATTTGTATCTATTTTTTATGGGCTTTGCCCGATTATTGATGATTCCAGGTTGAGAGGTATGATTCCAGTGTCAGACTTCAGATATGTCAGAAAATGTCTACTAAAACTAATCCAGTACCTCTAGCAAAGTCCTGTTTACTTTTGAGAGCTATGGCTGTAGCACAAAAAACCCCGGACTGGAGTACAACTATCTCTGGAATGGAGTTCCACTCTCTCTATAGAATGTCATACTGGGCATGCTCCTAAACACAGGCCATGTGGGAACCCACATCGGACTATATAACTGTATTGTGCATATACGTCTGTGCATACAGACAGCTATGTACACCTTAACAGTCCCTACACACACCCATCAGACAAGATTACCCTCAGTTAGCTGTAGATGGCCCATATGTGATATATCTGCATCTTTTATGTGTGATAAACATTTATATGGGCTACATATAACGATATGTCAAGCATACACACACAT
This sequence comes from Protopterus annectens, assembly GCF_019279795.1. Classification (NCBI taxonomy): domain Eukaryota; kingdom Metazoa; phylum Chordata; order Ceratodontiformes; family Protopteridae; genus Protopterus; species Protopterus annectens. The sequence goes on along the minus strand of NC_056731.1, from coordinate 1,680,544,833 downwards.
AGATGTGGGGAAGAGAGAGGCAGACAGTGATAGAGAGAGAGAGAGAGAAAGACACATGGGTACACACAGAGAGTGAGTCATACACAAGGATACCCTGAATGGCATAGACTGATGTTCTGTTGTGGACAGTGGCATACTGGTTGTAACCAGTCACACATGCCAGCATGAAGGAGAGATCCATTGTGTAATAGTACTGAGGTGGGGGTTATAATATCACATCACCTGTCTTTGTGTGTGTGTGTGTGTGTGTGTGTGTGTGTGTGTGTGTGTGTGTGTGTGTGTGTGTGTGTGTGTGTGTGTCTGTAGGTGTAAGTAGGAGGAAGCTGTTCCCACTCAGTACACTTCCCCTTGCCCTACTTCACAAGATCTGCTGCTGTTATTCACATTATAAGTACCATTGGACACCTGTTAGCCCTAAAAGCTTTGTAGTGCGTGTGATAACTGCATACCACTATAATATAAATAACTAGATGGATAGGGGTTCTAATCTTAGTCCTGGCAAATGTCTTTGTAAGTGAAACAGTTTTAGGCCATTCCCACCCAGTACACTTCTCAGTGCCATACTTTAGCTGTCTTGCTGATGTCATTCCCCTTAAAAGTACTTTTGCACAGCCCAAGCCCTATAATCTCCATGGCACATGCAAAAACTGTGTAACAGTATAGTAAAAATAAATAAATTGGTAGGGTTTCTATTCCCAGTTTTGACAAATGTGTGTGTGTGTGTGTGTGTGTGTG